>NC_091432.1:75886701-76146835 GCF_964237555.1 Oryctolagus cuniculus | reverse complement strand
TGGAAGGCTTGCAAATTTTTCTTTTACTTATTGCTTCACGCAAGGCAAAGATCCATCCTTACATAATCTTGTATACCGGTAAACAAATATTAATGAATAGTTCATAATATTGTTTATATTGCCAAATCATCTTAACAACTAAGAAATTATGAACAAGTAAAAACTTATACCAGTACATATTGTAACTTCATTACCACATTTTACTTTTCTGCTTGTTTGGTTAAAAAAAGTTGCTCACGTTTTTAACAGTATATAAAATTATGAATCATTATATAAACATGTTCTCTTCTAAAATTGTTTCATCAGTTAATTCTGCTTTATGAGTTTTAAGTTTCAAACAAAGGCATTACCTTGACTTTGAAGATAACTACTTTGTGAGTATTCATTTTTACATTACGTAATGTAATTTTGTTATTCAGAAATAGACTAAGAACTCCCAAGGATGATGTTTGTTCATTTCCCTATTCCCATGTTTATGTGATTTATGTCATCTAGGAACCTTCACAATACCTCCTTGGCTTTTTTAATGCCATTTTTAACATTTGAAAACATGCATATTGATTATAATCATGGAGCAAATATATTCAATCATTTTAGATTCAAGAGAGAAACTTTCTAGCCATTTCTTTAAAAATTTCTCCTGCTGAGAAGTGTCTGCTTTGAGTTGTTTTGGAATAGATTATTTAGAATTTTAAATGCATTGCTTATTAATCATCTTGATTGATAAGATGCATACTAATACCACAAAAACTATTGAATTCTTTATTTTCAAAGCTGATTTTTTCTTTTCAACTGTTATTTAATAAATATAAATTTCCAAATACAACTTTGAATTATAGCAGCTTTTTCCCCCATAACCTCTCTCCCACCTGCAACTGTCCCATCTACCATTCCCTCTGCCATCCCATTCACATCAAGATTCATTTTTGATTATCTTTATATACAGAAGATCAACTTAGTATTTACTAAGTAAAGATTTCAACAGACTGTACCCACAAAGACACACAAAGTATAGAGTACTGTTTGAGTAACAGTTTTACTATTAATTCTCATAGTACAACACATTAAGAGCAGAGGTCCTACATAGGGAGCAGGTGCACAGTGACTCCCGTTGTTGATTTAACAATTGGCACTCTTATTTATGGCGTCAGTAGTCACCCGAGACTCTCCTCCCCACCCCTCCCCTCTTTTCTTTCTTTCTTTCTCTTTCTTTCCCTTTCCAGACTTAAGTTATGTAAGTAAGTAAATAAATCTAATAATATTTGATCATTTTGCATGCCTCCTTCTAAAAATTCACCTTACTTATAGTATCTTTCCATTATATCTTTTTCTTGTGGAACAAGAGCTGAGATTGTATGTGTTTTGATCATTATAATAGTGTTCTTGGAACATAGTGAAACCAGAACACAAGCTGTAGGAGGAGTGGATTCATGAATTACTGAATGAAGAGAGGTTTATAAGTTACCATATCTCATTTTATGGGGGTATTCATATGAATACAGTTTATACTGTATCTTCAAGTATATAGTGTTTGTATAAATTTGAGTAATTTGATAAATCAGGTAGATTCTTTGGGAATGCCAATACTTCATTTTCTGTCAGAGTTAGGAATAGATATAGCTAGTTTTCCTGCAAATATGTTTTTTCATTAATAGAGTTAAATCAATTTAGCTGGACTGAACCTGGTAACAATGTGATGATTATACATCATTGTATGCCAATTACAGTTCTGAGGTACTATTGACAAGTCTGAAAGAATCCTCCTTATTTACCTGTAAAATGTAGAAATAATAGGAACATGATGTATTTTGTGTTGTTCAAGAAGCATGACAGTGCTACAGACTCAATGACTTTGAAATCTCCTGTTGTTCTTCATGGTGCACTGGTGTTTGGCTGTCTCACTTAATCATTCTGGCATTAATGATGACACTCATGGCTTGAGGCTTTCACAGGACATTCAGGTCCAGCTACACCTAAAAAGAGAAACCTTTTAAGCCTTAGAATAATTTTAATGCTCAACAAACAGAAACTGAGTGCCCAGAAAACCACAAGCTTATTAAGAAATAGAAAAAGCTTGAGTGGGTTTAATGTATGTAGATGTGATTGAAATAATATGACTTTGAAATCCAGATGGTGGTAATTTTAAGAATACTAGTTTAGTTTCCTGCTTACATCATCTAACACTCTGTGTCATAAGAAAGTACAGACAATATTTTTCCTACCAACTATGAGCTGCAACTAAATATCATTTGGGGCAATTTTAATAGTTATCATGTGTTTATTGTGAACATAATGCTGAGAACTACTGTCATCTTGTGAGTAGAGGTCAGAGATGCTGCTGAATATCCTAAAGAGCACAGATCCTAGAAAAAAGAATTAAAATGTCAATGGTGTTTAGGTTGAAAAGTTTTTGGTCTAATGACACAGCACACACTTGTGGTCAATTTTGCTGATTGCAGACTTAAAGCTTTGTGCTAGATATGGTATGATTATTACAGCAAATAGTATATATGCACTCTTGTAGAAGATCTAGGATGATAAAGTTTTAAAATACTGCTAAAATGTATCAACTCCCTTTCTGTGTTAACTGGATTTTGGAAAAAATATAATCAGTACTGGGAAGTGTCAATAATTTTAAGTCGTCATAGAATGAATGCTGCAAATCCTGAGTCTCTGAGCCTATTAGATTTTCTATGTGTGCTTAGTCTTCATGGGTAAAGTACTGAAATAGGATGAACCACGTTTCTCCTTAAGAATTTCACAATATACTCTTGGAGAAAAACCAATGTGTACAAAATACTTAAAGAACTAAGCAACTCTGTGTGTATATCGTAGTGGTATATGATCTGTATTGAATTTTACATGGTAAAGGAAATATTTACAGGCATATAACAACAAGAAAATAAAATGTTTTTCATTTCTTTATGTTCTCTTTATATTTTCATGTTTATGTATTTTAGGCATAATTTTAATTTTAATGTGTGAGCAATTTTTATTCTGCATTTTCCTATAAACTCTGATTTTCATTTTGTTAGAATATTTACATTTATCATTTTTAAAGGCTCCATTAATTCCATTGTATTAATGAACCTTAATTTACATTGTCCTTATTGATAGACAATTAAAGCCTCTTTGTTTTTGACTGATGACAGAGGTGAAACCAGAGATATTGAATGGTTTACTAAATAATAGATGAACATAAGATAGTGTCCAGTGGCTGAAAATTGAAATGTAATCAACATAGAGAAGACTAAAAGCTATTCACCACATTTTTCTAGACTTTTCAGAGCAGAGCAGAAAAGACAATGTATATTGGATGTGTAATGTATATATCCCAAGGGACCTTATTTAAGTTTCCCTCTGGTCAACCTTATATTAATTATGGAAGTAGAGTGTTATGGTAGTCAGTGATCTTTTTGTCCCAATTTTTCTTTTAATTTGATAGATATTTTTGGTATTTCTTGTACTGCATATGGATTATACCCATTTCTTAGAGATACAGGCTTATGTTTTAGAATGTTGTAACACTAATATTGTAGAGAAGGAAGATTAAAAGGACAAAGACTGTTAATTTCTCATTAGATTTGAAACTGACTCATTTTTACTGTGACATTTTGACAATGGGTACTTTTTATGGAAAAAGCAAAAAATAATTGCTTTGTGTCATGTTTTGAAGGTCAGAAAAGGTACTGCTTTATAAAAAGAAGTCACTATTGAGCATGAGGAAAGTATCAGTCTCTAGTAAAATATTAGCAAGCCACCTTATACCCATTTTATATCTTATGAATGAAAACTAGAAAAGGGGTTTTTAAGACAACAGGTGTAGAATGCTCATGGAGATAATAAGTAAATGTCTCATCTAATGGAAACCACATTTTCACCTACTAATAATCAGAATGCCTTTAACTTTGAGAAGAAATGTCTATCTGATATTTACTGCCTCTTTTTGCAAAACTGTACTTATAAGGTATTCTTAAAACATATGAGCATTGCTTTAAGTTATTCATATTTTTTCCATTTAGTTTCTCTGCTTAAAATTAAGAGGGGAATTTTCATTTCATTAAAAATAATTTATGCAGAATGTTTTGCCTTCCCATGTACAAAGTACTATTACAGACTTGTCCCATTTAGTTAGTTTAAGAAGACTAATACAAGAGTGAACAGCCTTTGTATACACAGACAATGCCATGGCTGAGGAAAAACTTCTAAGATCAATCCCATTCACAATAGCTACAAAAACAATCAAATACCTTGGAATAAACTTAACCAAGGACGTTAAAGATCTCTACAATGATCATTTTTTCCAGAAATCTACCAACAGTAGATGCTGGAGAGGATGTGGGGAAAAAGGGACACTAACCCACTGTTGGTGGGAATGCAAACTGGTTAAGCCACTATGGAAGTCAGTCTGGAGATTCCTCAGAAACCTGAATATAACCATACCATACAACCCAGCCATACCACTCCTTGGAATTTACCCAAAGGAAATTAAATTTGCAAATAAAAAAGCTGTCTGCACATTAAAGTTTATTGCAGCTCAATTCACAATAGCTAAGACCTGGAACCAACCCAAATGCCCATCAACAGTAGACTGGCTAAAGAAATTATGGGACATGTACTCTATAGAATACTATACAGCATTCAAAAACAATGAAACCTGGTCATTTGCAACAAGATGGAAGAATCTGGAAAACATTATGCTGCGTGAACTAAGCCAGTCCCAAAGGGACAAACATCATATGTTCTCCCTGATTGGTGACAACTAAGTGAGCACCAAAGGGGAAACCTGTTGAAGTGAAATGGGCACTATGGGAAACAGTGACTTGATCAGCTCTTGTGCTGACTGTTGATGTACAACTTAACACGTTATCCCTATTAGTATTTTTTTTGCTTGTTCTACTTCATACCTTTGGTTGAATTCTGTAAACAATACACAGTTATTCTTAAGTGTTGAAACTTAACTGAAAAGTGATCCCTGTTAAATATAAGAGTGGGAATAAGAGAGGGAGGAGATGTACAATTTGGGACATGCTCAATCGGACTTGCCCCAAATGGTAGAGTTAAAAACATACCAGGGGATTCCTATTCAATGCCATCAAGGTGGCATGTACCAATGCCATCTCACTGGTTTAAGTGATCAATTTCAGGTCACAATTGATCATAATGATAGGACTAAGAGCCACAGGGATCACATAAACAAGACTAGTGTCTGCAAATACTAGCTGATAGAATAAAAAAGGGAGAGAATGATCCAACATGGGAAGCGATATACACAGCAGACCCATAGAATGGCAGATGTCCTAAACAGCACTCTGGCCTCAGAATCAGCCCTTAAGGCATTCCGATCTGGCTGAAAAGCCCATGAGAGCATTTCAGGCATGGAATGCCAAGACACTCTGGCAAAAAAACAAAACAAAACAAAATAAAAAAAAACCCTAAATGAGGGATCTCTGCGAGTGAGATCCCAGTGGAAAGAATGGGTCATCAAAGAAGGAGGTACCTTTCTCTGAAGGGAGGAGAGAACTTCCACTTTGACTACGACCTTGTCTAAATATGATCAGAGTCAGCAAACTCAAAAGATTCCATAGTCTTGGCAACTTATGACAAGAGCCTTGAGTGATTACTGATGCCATAAACATGAGTGTCAATTTATTAGGTCAACAATAGGAGTCACTGTGCACTTACTCCTCATGTAGGATCTCTGTCCTTAATGTGCTGTACATTGTGATTTAATGCTATAACTAGTACTCAAACAGTAATTTTCACTCTTTGTTTTTATGTGGCAGCAAACTGATGAAACCTTTACTTAATATATGCTAAACTGATCTTCTGTATATAATGAGAATTGAAAATGAATCTTGATGTGAATGGAAGAGGGGAGGGAGTGGGAAAGGGAAGGGTTGTGGGTGGGAGGGAAGTTATGGAGGGGGGAAGCCATTGTAATCCATAAGCTGTACTTTGGAAATTTATACTCATTAAATAAAAGTTAAAAAAAATTATGCAGAATGTTGTGCCTTTTTATATACAAAGTACTATTACAAACTTACCCCATTTAGGTAGTTTAAGACGACTAATACAAGAGTGAACTTATTCCCATTTGTAGATGAGAAAATGGATACTCAGGGAGACTATTTTAAACACTGTATTGTAGAGTCTACAATTAAGAAGTAGCTCACATATTCATTGAGGCAAAATCTTCCCAGTCCAAAAACTATGATGTATGAATTTGAATACCTCAACCTGGGAAAATTAGTGATCATTCTTTGGTGTAGGACTATACCTATGGGTAAGTTTGAATTTTTAAAGGAATACCCTACTCTTTTTGGTTAATATTTTATTGTACTTGAATTTCAAGATATTTATCATGAGAGGTATTATGGACATGATATGTCCATTCTACTGAGAAAAGGTTCAAGGTACTCAATGATGAAATTAAAATACTAGTATTTGGATACAAAGAAATAAGGACAGCAGGTACTTGACAAACATAGCCTTAGTATCACTAGACTCTTTTTTTTATAAGAATAACTTTTTTGATTGTTAAATTATGAAATTTTCAGATTTGGAGGTAAATTATGTAAGAATAATAAGAAAATAAAAATAATTTACAATTTTGTCACTAAGATAACTATTCTTGTATTTTAGTGTCTTGTCTACTGTATTCTATTCGAAAGTATCCAAGCAGATACTAAAATATATGTTAGAATATGTAAACAGACAAATACACAAAAAGAACATGTTTCTGGGACCTGCAGTATTGGCATCCATATGGGCAACTTTTCAAGTCGCAGCTGCTCCACTTTTGATCCAGCTCCCTGCTAATATGCCTGGGGAAACAGCAGAGGATGACCCAAATGCTTGGGCCTCTTCACCCATGTGAGAGACCTGAAAGAAGCTCCTGCCTCCTGATTTTGGCCTGGTCCTGCCCCAGCCCTTATTGCCATTCAGGGAGTGAACTAATGGATGGAAGGTCTCTCTCATTCTATTGTAGGGTATCTCAAAGCATTTAATATCATAAGATGTATGAAGACTGTCTAAGAGAAGGAGATGATATACAGGTTTGTTCACGTTAAAGAAAAGATGGAACAGAAGAAGAGTTAATGATTTAAAGAAGTTTGGAATGCCAGTTGGCAGCAATTAAGCTGCATGAAGTTTAGGGAAATAATTTGTATTAATTTGTTGAGTAAAAGCAAGGTACCTGTGAACTGAAAAATATTTTTTCAGCATCTTCTATGAAGTGAGCAATGAAAGAGTCAACCTTCTTTAAAATGGTTGCCTCACCTAGCTTCAACCTCAGTTTTTGAAGTATTATCCCACTTTACAGATTATAGAACTGATGTTTCTAGCCAAATTCCCATTTGGGAATGACATTAGGAGTAATATATCAGATTAATGGAATATGAAACTATAAAATACAGTAACAAAGATATGACATATTTTCACAGAAATTTGTTCTTCACTAGTGTAGGAAATTTAATTATTTGCCTCATCTGAGAAGTTTATAACCTATATTCACATTTCTATGCTTAAATTTATCTAATTGCATTTATTCCTGTGTGAGAATATAAACTAAGATTGCTAGGATTTTGTAAAGAGAGCTGTGTAATAGTTGTTGGTATACTGCTGTTATCTATTCAAAGTACCATCTCTGTGGTAGATTCACAGTTCTCAAATCAGAACTAATTTATTATGCTCTTAAAATTATTTATTTATTTGAAAGGCAGATTTACAGAGAAAGGGAGAAGGAGAAAATGATAGTTGTTCCATCCACTGGTTCATTCCCCTAATGAACTGCGGAATTCCTTCTACGTTTCCCACATGAATGGTATGAACACATAGGCCATCCTCTACTGGTTTTCTAGACGTATTAATGGAAGCTGGATTGGAAGTACCTATGCTCATATGGGATGACGACATCACAGGCAGCAGCTTAACTCACTGCACTCAGAACACTGGCCTCCAGACCAATTTCTTTTCTTTTTTCCTTCTTTCTTTTCTTTTTCCTTTTTTCTTTTTTTATCATGAAGAGAATTAGGTTGCACTTTTGTAAACTCATTGGAATTCTTTGAACTGTAACTTTCAAACTTCTATGAAGGAAAAGGGGAGTTTATGTGAGCTAATAAAATGGAGAAAGCAGGGTTACTGTGACGCCAGAGTTCAAGGCCTGAGTCTCAAGGAAACCAAATGCAGTCTTAGGTTTAGATCATCCGAGATGGGGCATGTTCAGGTTGGCATGCCTTATATGTTAATAGCAAGCATATTTTCTTGCAGTTTTATTTTGGAAACTTGTTCTGTTGAAATGATGTGTTTTGGCCACCGCCGCGGCTCAGTAGGCTAATCCTCCACCTGCGGTACCGGCACCCCGGGTTCTAGTCCCTGTCGGGGCGCCGGATTCTGTCCCGGTTGCTCTTCTTCCAGTCCAGCTCTCTGCTGTGGCCCAGGAGTGCAGTGGAGGATGGCCCAAGTGCTTGGGCCCTGCACCCGCATGGGAGACCAGGAGAAGCACCTGGCTCCTGGCTTCGGATCAACGCCGTGCGCTGGCCACAGCACGCCGGCTGCAGCGGCCATTGGAGGGTGAATCAACAGAAAAGGAAGACCTTTTTATCTGTCTCTCTCTCTTACTGTCCACTTTGCCTGTCAAAAAAAAAAATGCTGTGTTTTACTTTTGACATTCAGCTTAATTATTTTCAAGCAGGTGCAATAATAAATGATTAACCTGGCATTCAGGGGGGGCATATATTTAGTTTGCTTGTTTTCCCTTTCTTTTTTTTTTCTAACATTCCTGCAACCTTTTTTCTTTTTTTTAAAATAAAAATGATAGATTGTGATAATGAATATTTAGGAAGAGAAGTATCACTTATAGTTTCACTACCATAACAGCAAAACTATTTTCACTTTTGTATATTCCCATCTGTGATCTCTGAGGGGAGCCAATAAATGGCACTGCTCTTTACTGCCAGGGCTTTGAATAATTTGAGAAATAAAACAAAAGAGTGGCAGATGGAGCCAAAATTATTACCTTTATTACTGATTAAGCCTGGGTTGGAGCCTGTAGTGAAAGCCAAATGGGTCTGCTAAATAAAGCTTGGGAATAGTCAGGCTCTCCCTACTATATGCCCTCTCATGTCGCGACCAATAATGAAACAGACCTGCTGTAGGTAGTGAGGATATTGAGATCCCTGCTTGGCACTGGAGATCAGCTACTCCTGAGGCCTACTTGCTCTCAAGAGCTTGGGTACAGATGGACCATACATGCTTGGTTTAGTCATCCAGCTGTCCGATCAACTACCCTCACCTGTGTGGAATGAAGTCAAGGGTCGAATGAATTAATAGGCAGAGAAAGACCAGGGGTCATAATTTTGTATATCTATATCCTTCTATCTCTATCTATCTATCTATCTATCTCTTGATCCTGACATAGGAGGAAAAATAAAAAAAGAATTTATTTCCCAGTTGGTTAAGCATCATCTATTGTGCAAAAGAGAGTGAAACTCTTATTAATATCTGCATGAAAATAGTAGTCTCTGACTTTTAGATTATCTTTTAGGAAAGACTCTGAAAAATGAAATATGTGAATATGGGTATTTTTGCTCACATGAAATGTTAAGGAATTACTGTTCTCATGATTTATACAAATTACCTTGCAGGAAAATCCCTGATTCATAGAGAAGAATTTGAGCAGAGTTTTAGGACTGTGCCTGTGAATCAGAATCCAGTGGTAGTAGAGTTGTGATTGTATCCAATGTAACCACTTACCAACAAGTAATTAGTGAGTGTTCTGTCGTATACTCTAGAGGTTACAGAAGAAGGTTAAGACAAGAATCTAGACCCCAGGAAACTTTATATTTAAATATAAATGCAAGGACAACTATACAATTAAATTTTGAAATTATGTCATATTTACAAACTTGTCTCGACAGTTAATATTTATAAGCACAACATACAAGATTGTATACTATGTGGATAACTTGAATCCTCTTAATTTGTACTAAAGGTATATCAGCTCCCCTCTACGTCGTGACAGTCTCATGGAGGAAACACAGAAAAAAATCGGACAATTTTGATAGAATATGATAAGGGCCAAGCATAGGTATATAGTACATGAACATTAAGGGAATCTAACATATTCTTGGGGTATAACAGACAGCTTTGATTTAGAAGTCATATCTGATGGAAACCTGAAATAAAAGAAAAGTGTTAGTTAAACAAGAGGGGTGGGGCATAATAATGCCATATGCATACAGGTCTAGAGGAGAAGGCAAGAATATTTAGGAACTAAGAGTAGTTCCTACTATAATGCCTGAAATATGACCCATCTTCATTAAAAGTCTATTCTAAATATGTAATTTCCTTATTGAATATTGAATGTTGAAATTACATTATTTACCAATGAGTATATGGTTATGAAAGTGAAGAACTCATTATGGGGGTGAGCTTTTGAGGTGGGGAGCAGATTTTGTAGCATAGAATATTTTGAAATTTGAATATTCACTTTCATTCTTTTTTTTTTGCTTTCAAATTTTATTTAATGAATATAAATTTACAAAGTACAGCTTATGGATTACAATGGCTTCCCCCCATAATGTCCCTCCCACCTGCAACCCTCCCCTTTCCCACTCCCTCTCCCCTTCCATTCACATCAAGATTCATTTTCAATTCTCTTTATATACAGAAGATCAGTTTAGCATACATTAAGTGAAGATTTCAACAGTTTGCTTCCACACAGAAACATAAAGTGAAAAATACTGTTTGAGTACTAGTTATAGCATTAAATCTCAATGTATAGCACACTAAGACCAAAGATCCTACATGAGGAGAATATTCACTTTCATTCTATATATAACCATTACCATACATGTGATTTTCTATAAAGTTTCTTAAATTATTTTAAAGTATTTCATTACAAGCCACTCTGTCATTTCTTGTTTTTGTTTTTCATTGGCAAGGAATCATAAAGAAATCCATAAAATTAGTTGCCATGGTAAAACCCTATAAAAGAGAAGATAAAGAACCATACATCTGAATAATAGTATTTTTCAAGTGTATAGTTTGTTTTAATTATAAGGTAGTTTATTTTGGGACCAGTGTTGTAGCATAACAGGTAAAGCCACAGCCTGCAGTGTCAGGATCCCTTACAGGCACCTGTTCAAGTCCTGGCTGCTCCACTTCCAATCCAGCTCCCTGCTAATGTAGCTGGGTAAAGCAGTGGAAGATGGCCCAAGTTCCTAGGCCCCTGCAACCCATGTGGGAGACCGGGATGAAGTTCCTGGCTTCGGATTGGTGCAGCTCCAGACATTGCAGCCATTTGGGGAGTGAACTAGCAGATGGAAGATCTCCCTTTTTGTCTATCCCTTCGTCCTCTCTCTCTCTCTCTCTCTCTAAATCTTTCTCTCTCTAACTCTGCCTTTCAAATAAATAAATCTTTCTAAAAATTGTTTATTGTTAATCATCTGTTGTTTTGTATTTTCAATGTTATTTCCCTCCTAGTGAATTTTATTTAAACCAGTGTAAAAATAATGGTTTGCTTAAGTCTTCCTATTTGTTTTTACTTAATATTTGCAGACATAAATATTCTACATATTTATGGGTAGTATAATGTTTTATTACAGATATATATTGTGTAATGTCCTATCAGGTATATATACATTTATCCTTTTGTGCTTTTAACATTTCTTCAAAGTGAAAGCATCCCAAATCCTATCTTCTGGGTTTCTTTAGTAGCTAAATAAACAGTTTATTAACATTACCTTGAGTTACCCTACTGTGCAATACAACCCTAGAGCTCTTATTTTTATCTAGCTATCACCTAGTATCAGTGAATCCATCTTCCTCCATCCTTGCTTGCTCACTTTTATCTTGAGCCTCTGTTAACCATCTGTTATTTTAAAAAAATAAACTAGTTTATTATTATTAAAATTTAATACAGTTCATTACAAGATTCAACAAAGGAAAAAATTTTAAGCATTAAGTTTTAATTTTTTTACTTTTTAAATTTTATTTATATAAAGGGAATGAATTTCATGTATTTCATATATACAGTTTTAAGATCAATGATACTTGCCATCCTACTCCCCTCCCCTCCCTCACTCCCATCCTTCCCTCCTATTTCTTTCCTTATTTTTCTTTTAGTTTTTATAATGACATACTTTCAATCTACTTTATATTCAAAAGCTAATCCTTCAGTAAGTAAAGAATTCGGTAAGCAGTAAGTAGAAAACCACTGTTCCTTACAAATATACACCAGGTTTATAAAGAATAATCAGATTTCAAAATGTCAATTTTGCTCACGTACATTACAGTTTTTGTACTCTGTATAGTAGTTACCACAAATCAGGGGAAACATATATTTGTCTTTTTTAAATTTATTTATTTATTTTTTTAACTTTTATTTAATGAATATAAATTTCCAAAGTACAGCTTATGGATTACAATGGCTTTCCCCCCATAACGTCCCTCCCACCTGCAACCCTCCCCTTTCCCACTCCCTCTCCCCTTCCATTCACATCGATTCATTTTCAATTCTCTTTATATACAGAAGATCAGTTTAGCATATATTAAGTAAAGATTTCAACAGTTTGCTCCCACACAGAAACATATAGTGAAAAATACTGTTTGAGTACTAGTTATAGCATTAAATCACAATGTACAGCACACTAAGGACAGAGATCCTACATGAGGAGTAAGTGCACAGTGAATCCTGTTGTTGATCTAATAAACTGACACACACTCATGTTCATGGCCTCAGTAATCACCCTAGGCTCTTGTCATGAGCTGCCAAGGCTATGGAAGCCCCCTGAGTTCACCGACTCTGATCATATTTAGACAAGGCCATGGTCAAAGTGGAAGTTCTCTCCACCCTTCAGAGAAAGGTACCTCCTTCTTTGATGGCCCCATTCTTTCCACTGGGATCTCACGCACAGAGATCTTTCATTTTGGTTCCCCCCACCCCCCAGAGTGTCTTGGCTTTCCATGCCTGAAATACTCTCATGGGCATTTCAGCCAGATCCGAATGCCTTAAGGGCTGATTCTGAGGCCACAGTGCTGTGTAGAACATCTGCCATTCTATGGGTCTGCTGTGTATCTCACTTCCCATGTTGGATCATTCTCTCCCTTTTTGATTCTATCAGCTAGTATTTGCAGACACTATTCTTGTTTATGTGATCCCTCTGATTCTTAGTCCTATCATTATGATCAATTGTGAACAGAAATTGATCACTGGGACTAGTGAGATGGCATTGGTACATGCCACCTCGATGGGATTGAATTGGAATCCCCTGGTATGTTTCTAACTCTACCGTTTGAGGTAAGTCAGTTTGAGCATGTCCCGAATTGCACATCTCTTCCCTCTCTTATTCCCACTCTTATATTTAACAGCGATCACTTTTCAGTTAAGTTTCAGCACTTACGAAGAATTGTGTATTGATTACAGTATTCAACCAAAAGTATTAAGCAGAACAAACAAACAAAAAATACTAAGAGGGATAACATATTAAGTTGCTCATCAACAGTCAGGGTGAGGGCTGATCAAGTCACCGTTTCTCATAGTGTTCATTTCACTTTAACAGGTTTCCTTTTTGGTGCTCAGTTAGTTGTCACCTATCAAGGAGAACAAGTGGTATTTGTCCCTTTGGGATTGGCTTATTTCACTCAGCATAATGTTTTCCAAATTCCTAACAGGGATCACATTTCAGTTAAAATTTAAACACCTAAGAATAATTGTGTGTTAATTACATAGTTCAACCAATGGTACTAGAACAAAAAAAAAATACTAAAATGGATAAAGTATTACATTGTACATCTATATAGAATACTATACAGCAGTCAAAAATAATGAAACCCGGTCATTTGCAACAAGATGGAGGAATTTGGAAAACATCATGCTGAGTGAATTAAGCCAGTCCCAAAGGGACAAATATCATATGTTCTCCCTGATCGGCTACAACTAACTGAGCACCAAAGGGGAAACTTGTTGAAGTGAAATGGACACTATGAGAAACAGTGACTTGATCAGCTCTTGTCCTGACGGTTGATGTGCAATATATTTGTCTTTTCAAACTCGCTTATTTCACTAAGTATAATGGTCTCCAGTTGCATTGATTTTGTTGCAAAATACAGGGTTTCTTTCTTTTTTAGGGCTGAGGAGTAATCCATTGTGTGTATGTACCACATTTTCTTTATCCAGTCATCAGTTGATGGACATCTGGGTTGATTCCATATCCAAGCTATTGTGCACTGAGCTGCCATGAACACGGGGGTAGAGATAACTCTTTCATACGCTGATTTCTTTTCCTTTGAGTAAATGCCCAGGAGTGGAATTGCTGGGTCATATGGTAAAAATGTTTTTTTAATAGTAAGAAAAGAGTGTAAACCTACAATTTCAAAAAAAAGCAAAAAAAAATCTAAATATATAAGAAAATGTTTGTTTTTACTAGTGAAGAAAAAAATAACAAAAGGAAAATATGCCTTTGATTTTAAAAATATTTAAATATGGTAAATTGTAGTACTTGTGAGTATGCAGTGACTCTAGTATTTTTTTCTTATTTTATTTAAAACAATTTTCAACATTTAATGTTTGTACATTTCTTTTTTTTTTAACTTTTATTTAATGAATATAAATTTCCAAAGTACAGCTTATGGATTACAATGGCTTCCCCCCCATTACTTCCCTCCCACCCGCAACTCTCCCCTTTCCCGCTCCCTCTCCCCTTCCATTTACATCAAGATTCATTTTCAATTCTCTTTATATACAGAAGATCAGTTTAGCATATATTAAGTAAAGGTTTCAACAGTTTGCACCCACATAGAAACACAAAGTAAAAAGTACTGTTTGAATAATAGTTATAGCATTGAATCACAATGTACAGCACATTAAGGACAGAGATCCTACATGAGGATACTTTATAACATTACTACATGGGATACTTTATAACATTTCAACACACTTGTACAGTGTAAACTGCTCAAATTGATGTGGAGATTTGTTCCCCAGCGGTTTTATTCTAGGTTCTAGCTTCCATGGGAAATAAAAATTCAAAGCATAGACATAGGTAAACTCCAAGAATGGGAGTAATATTTATTTAAAGAGGTAGAGAGAGTACACTTCCAGATGTGAATGTAGGCAGCCCCTTATGGAGAGCTGCATGCCTTGGGAAGAGAAATGCCAGCTAGGAAAGGAATAGTGCCCTTCCCCAGTTTAGTATCTCCTTTGTTGAATAGGGAGAGATGCCCTAATTGGGCAGGGTTCAGGGTGCATGATGATCTTTGGAATGGTTTTCATGGCTCTCTGTGGAACCCAATGTTTGTGTTTTCATGTTGTCTTCTTTATCATGGAGAAGGCTTAGGTATATTATGAAAAGGTGGATGGGCTGATGGCATATAAGGAGGTAGAGTCAGGGTGCAGGATTACAAGAAACAGAGAATGCTAGAAACCTCCTAGCTCCTTTGTTTACCAATTGACTAACTCTCTGCCTACCCCATCAAAATCAGGCAACTAGTCTTTGAATTTCTTTATCTTTTCTTTCTGTTTAGAGCCTACCAGATCCTTTCAGGTCTTTATACAGTATATAATAATAATTTTGTGATCTATGGTTGCCCCACTGTGTTATGGAACACTAGAATGTATTACCTCATCTGATTGTGTTTTGTTATCTGTATCTACTACCTATTTTATTAATAATTTTACCAATATTTTTGAAGCACTTACTCTGTGTATGGCACTATGTTAGGCACTTTGGGAGATAAAAATAGTTAAGTATAAAATTTGATACATCAAAATTCTTATACAAATTGGAAGACTTCAAATTGGTTAGTCAGTTTTGGAACTCTACATTCAGCAAATAATTGTAAATATAATGGGATGGGGAATAAAGTTATTTATAAGAGAATTTGTTATAATAGTGGATAAATTGAATGTCCAGTGAGAAAGGAATGGTTAAATAAACTAGAAAAATCTATTAGCATAGAGAAGAAAGTCCTTATGTTGTTGTAAAGAATATAACAGAATAGGGACCTGCATTGTGGCACAGCAGGTTAAGAAGCCACCAGCAATTCAGGCATCCCATATTGGTGCCAGTTCCAGTCCCAGTTGTTCAACTTCTAATCCAGCTCACTGCTAATGTGGCTGGGAAAGCAGCATAAAATGGCCCAATGCCATCTCACTAGTCCCAGTGATCAATTTCTGTTCACAATTGATCATAATGATAGGACTAAGAGCCAAAGGGATCATATAAACAAGAATAGTGTCTGCTAATACTAACTGATAGAATCAAAAAGGGAGAGAATGATCCAACATGGGAAGCTGGATACACAGCAGACCCATAGAATGGCAGATGTCCTAAACAGCACTCTGGCCTCAGAATCAGCCCTTAAGGCATGCGGATCCGGCTGAAAAGCCCAGAGTATTTCAGGCATGGAAAGCCAAGACACTCTGGGAAAAAAAAAAAAGGAAGACCTAAATGAGGGATCTCTGTGCGTGAGATCCCAGTGGAAAGAATGGGGCCATCAAAGAAGGAGGTACCTTTCTCTGAAGGGAGGAGAGAACTTCCACTTTGACCATGGCCTTGTCTAAATATGATCAGAGTTGGTGAACTCAAAAGGTTTCCATAGCCTTGGCAACTCATGACAAGAGCATAGGGTGATTACTGATGCCATAAACAAGAGTATCAATTTGTTAAGTCAACAACAGGAGTCACTGTGCACTTACTCCTCATGTAGGATCTCTGTCCTTAGTGTGCTGTACATTGTGATTCAATGCTATAACTAGTACTCAAACAGTATTTTTCACTTTGTGTTTCTATGTGGGTGCAAACTGATGAAATCTTTACTTTTATATGCTAAACTGATCTTCTGTATATAAAGAGAATTGAAAATGAATCTTGATGTGAATGGAAGAGGGGAGGGAGAGGGAAAGGGGAGGGTTGCGGGTGTGAGGGAAGTTATGGGGGGAAAGCCATTGTAATCCATAAGCTGTACTTTGGAAATTTATATTCATTAAATAAAAGTTAAAAAAAATAACATGTATTTTATGAAACAGTTCTAGAAGAACTCAAAAAAAAATTACAACCATCAAGTTTGGAGTTTCCAAGACTTCACTCTATTTTCTCTTTCTAATCTATTCCTTTTCTTAGAAATCTTACTTATTTTCATTGCTTTTAATGCTGCTAACATGCCAACAACTCTCACACATATACATCTAGCCGAGATTTTTTTTCTCTTTTGAGCTTCAAAACATCTTTCCAATGGCTTACTTGATGTCACCCCTTGGTTGTTTCAAACCTATCCTGTCTCCATTTGATTTCTTAATTTGACTCCCATTCTTTGCCTCCATCCATAGAGACCTATTCTTCAGTTTTGCCCATGTGAACAGTACCTCAAATTACTCAGATGCTTACGTAGGAACCTGAGAGTCCTTCCTTTCTATTTCCTACCCCTAAACCCCTGAATCTAAGCTATCACTAAATGACATACACTGTAACTCCAAATATCTGACTGATTATTAATATTCTCCTCACCCCCAACTTAATCACTGCCACACAAATGAACATCATCTTTTACTGAATCTACTTATCTCAATGATTTTTCATTTCCTCTATTATCCCTTTCTAATATGTTTTCAATGTGGAAGCCCAAAGTGATCTTTAAAATGCAATGCTGACTATATCACTCCCCACTTTAAATCTCTCTGATGCCTTGCTTAATCCTTAAAATAACTCCATGAAATTGGCATGCCTTTTTTTGTATTTTTTAGATGAGTAAAATAAGTCTTCAAGTCCGAGTGCCATGCTTGGTGGTTTGCATTAATAACAGTGAAACAGAGTGATGAAGCAGATATTTGAAAATATAAAATAAAACAATAGGGACTGGCACTGTGGCATAGTGGGTAAAGCTGCCATCTGCAGTGCTGGCATACTGTATGGGCACCAGTTAGAGTCCTGGCTGCTCCACTTCCAATCCAGATCTCTGCTATGGCCTGGAAAAGCAATAGAAGATGGCCCAAGTCTTTGAGTCGCTGCACCCATGTGGGGGACCCTGAAGAACCCCCTGGCTTTGGATTGCCGCAGTTCTGGCCATTGCCACCAACTGGAGAATGAACCAGCAGATAGAAGACTCTCTCTCTCTTTCTCTCTCTCTGCCTCTGTAACTCTGCCTTTCTTTTTTTCTTTTCTTTTTTTTTTTTTTTTTTTTTTTTTTTGGACAGGAAGAGTTAGGGAGAGAGAGACAGAAAGGTCTTTCTTTCCATTGGTTCACCCCCTAAATGGCTGCTATGGACGGTGCGCTGTGCCAATCTGAAGCCAGGAGCCTGGTACTTCTTCCTGGTCTCCCATGCGGGTGCAGGGCCCAAGGACTCATGCTGAGTGAATTAAGCCAGTCCTAAAGGGACAAATATACGTTCTCCCTGATTGGTGACAAAAAACTGAGCACCTAAAAGGAAACCTGTTGAAGTGAAATGGACACTATGAGAAACAATGACTTGACCAGCCCTTGTCCTGACTGTTGAGGAACAACTAACTACTTTGTTCCTTTTAGTATTTTTTTTGTTCTACTTAATACCATTGGTTGAACTCTGTAATTAACACACAATTATTCTTAGTCATTTAAATTTAATTGAAAAGTGATCCCTGTTAAATATAAGAGTGGGAATAAGAGAGGGAGGAGATGTACAATCTGGGACATGCTCAATCGAACTTGCCCCAAATGGTAGAGTAGGAAAAATGCCAGGGGATTCTAATTCAATCCCATCAAGGTGGCATGTACCAATACCATCTCACTAGTCAATGTGATCAGTTTCAGTTCATAATTGATCATAATGATAGAATTAAGAGTAAATGGATCACATAAACAAGATGAGTGTCTGCTAATACTAACTGATAGAATTAAAAAGGAGAGAACAATCCAACATAGGAAGCAGGATACACAGCAGACTCATAGAATGGCAGATGTCCTAAACAGCACTCTGGCCTCAGAATCAGCCCTTAAGGCATGGCATGTGGATCTGGCTGAAAAGCCCATGAGAGTATTTCAGGCATGGAAAGCCAAGACACTGTGGCAAAAAAAAAAAAAAAAAAAAAAAAAAAACCTAAATGAAAGATCTCTGTGAGTGAGAGCCTTTGGTGATTACTGATGTCATAAACAAGAGTGTCAATTGTTAAATCAACAATAGGAATCACTGTGCACTACTCCCCATGTAGGATCTCTGTCCTTAATGTCTTGTACTATGTCAATTAACGGTATAACTAGTACTCAAACAGTATTTTATATTTTGTGTTTCTGTGTGGGTGCAAACCGTTGAAATCTTTACTTAGTATATACTAAATTGATCTTCTGAATATAAAGATAATTGAAAATGAATCTTGATGTGAATGGGATGAGAGAGTGAGTGGGAAATGGGACGGTTGTGGGTGGGAGGGAGGTTATGGGGAGAAAAGCTGCTATAATCCAAAAGTTGTACTTTGGAAATTTATATTTATTAAACAAAAGTTAAAAAAAAAACAATAAAAAAGTACTTATTTTCATGACACCCTTTGGCTTGTTAATGTCAGTGACTAACCAGTGTTCTACCTCAAAGTAATCTGGCTATTTTTATATTTTACAATATGACTGCTACATCATTATACTGAAACTTCAAATTCTTCAGAAAGATATAAATATAATTTTAGCAAAATGATAATTATAAGTAATTAAGAAACACTAGTAAAAGGAAAATAAAATTAAAGATCTAGAATTTCCTGGATGTAAAGGCTCCAAATATGGTTGTCCTTTCCCAAAAATGATAGCTTTGAAGTTGAGAGGCAAGATTATTATTATTACATAGTTAAGAATCCAAATCAGCCTGCCTATTACTAGCTGGGATATTGTGGGTAATTTTTAAAATTCTCCTTTTCTCAGTTCTCTCATCTACAAAATAGAGATAATAGTGACACCGATTTTTTAGAACTAACTAGGTTTTCAAGCACTGTACTTAGAATTTTATATAATCCCCTCAGTGAATTTGTGTGCTGAAAGGAAATGATGCAAAAGAGAATGAAAAGTAAGGATTAAATGAATCACCATGTGTATAATAGGGTACTTCTTGCCGCCTATTCCTTCAATACTTCCTGAGAGAGAGGAAATATATTTGCTTCTAAACAGTTAGCAGTTGTGAGAGTCATAATGTACCTAACACAGTAGGGTTATGATAGTTCACAAGGTGGAGAAGTATTTCTATGGATGTGTTCAACAGGCCTTAAAGCTAGAAGTATCTATCAGTTGCTACTCATTTTATGGAATTTTCTCCCAGAAAAAGCATCATTTTCTGGTGACCTGCTGAAACACTATTTTGGCAATATCATTTTATTTCAGAATTACCATTATGTCATGAATAGATCTCTGCTTCTCAAGTAAATAAATAAAAATTGAATAATACATTGACTTATATCTCATCTTGTACTGAGTATAACTTGATATCACATGGTACAGTAGGCAATGAAGTAGATATTGTTGTTGTATTTGAACTTTGTATATTTGTTTGTCTTGCTTCACTGTATTTTGAATTGAGCCTGTTATAAGAATTGTTAAAAAGTATATTAACATTGACTTCTCCAGGAGAATTCAATAATTCTTTTCACTGTTGGTGGGCTCCAAATAGGAAATTTCACTCAGCTTTTTGAGGATTAATCTACCATATGGTTAGAATCTGTGATATTTCTTTTTTCAAGTAAAGTGCATGTGGAACTGCCTCAGATACCACACATTGAATGAGATTTCAGGATAAAAAAGACATAGTTTCTGAACACATTTTGTATGGAATTTATAGCAAATTTGCCATGAGACCCTCATTTAACTGTTTATCATGTTTCTTACCCTCTTTCCAAGGTGTTCTGTCTGTCTTCCAAAGGAGAGAATTCACAGAGGCATAGTTCTTATTCTGAGAACTGCTAAGCACAGCCAAGGTCAATTTGGTGACATCTATGAAAATTCATTTATTTGATCAAAATTTATTGAATGCCTACCAGATTTCAGGCATTATACTAGAGAATCAAGATATAAAAATCAAATAAAAAAGTGACAGTTATCTTTCTGTATCTCATGGTATATCAATAACATGAGATAGATAAAGGTGATTAGGAGACTCACATATTTGTGGTTTTATTCTCCTCCATTTTCCAACTTTCTTTTATGTAACATTTGTTGTACTAATTTAAATACCATCATCACCATCTAGGTTAACATTAACTTACTGTGTTGCAGGCATCAAGCTTGTGTCTTCATTTTGTATATTGTCTTATTCAATATTCATAGCAACTTATGCAGTAAGTGCTGTTACTATCCCCTTTGTACAAATGAGGAAGCCAAGGCTCAGAACTATTTAAGTGATTCAGTAAATTTATACAATAGGGAATTATGGAAAAATAATTAAAACCTGAGACTTTGGTCAATAATAACTATCCTATATTGTATCTTATTTGGATTTAACTAGTGGGAATTATTTTGTCATTTTTCCTGAGCTGATTAATTCCCTAAACAGTATAAGATATTGCATGTGAATTCAGAGATGGCAAATTTGGGGGAATCATGATATTTTGGTGGAAGTTGTTATAAAGATGAAGTTAGTGTATGTGGTTACTGAAATTTTTTTTAAAGATTTATTTATTTATTTGAGAGAGAGAGAGAGAAAGAGAGAAATATCTTCCATATATCAGTTCACTACCTGAATGAATATAACAGCTGAAACAGGGCCGATCTGAACCCAGGAGCCAGAAGCCAGGAGCTTCTTCTAGATCTACTTGGATGCAGTTGCCCAAGCACTTGGGCCATCTGCTGTTGCTTTCCCAGGTACATTAGCAGGAAGCTGTATTGGAATTAGAGCAGCTGGGACTCAAACCAATCCCCATGTGGGATGCTGACGCCACTGGCGGTGGCTTTACCTGGTATTCCACAGTGCTAAACATTGAAATATTTTTAAAGTTGGAAGGACAGAAACAATTCCTTGGAAAAAAATTTCATGGACATGCCCACTTGCTCTGAAAAAACAAAACCTGACTAAGTGGAAATACCAATAAGCTTGGAAAAATGATGCCTAACTACTTAGTAGTATGTGAAATTATTATTTAAGTTAAAAATCTCTTTTATTTTATCTCACTTGATAGATTGTTGTAGGCTTTGGGGCAGTGAACCAATAGTTGGGAGCTCTCTCTTTGCCTCTCAAATGAATAAATAACTTAAAAAGTGATTTTTAATGAGTAACATAGAAGATAAAAGAGAGAAAAGAGATATATTAAATATGCCCTTCTTATTTTTTTACTAGTAATCTGCAGAAGTAACAAGTATTGATTGTAAAATTCCATGTAATGCTCAGGTGTTCCAGGTGTACTGGAAAAAAAATTGCTATCTTAAAATCATGTAATTTGAAAGCTCTGATGTTGTAACCCAAAGAATTCACTAAACCCTGCTTTGGTTATCCAAACATATGCCATGTCTCTAATTGGGCATTATCCAGTCTGGCTCAATAGCTTTTGTTCAATCTGAAACTTACTTAACAATTCGTGCAGATTTTTAACATTGTTTTCTTTAATTTTTTTACATCGTAGAGATATTCTCTTTGAGGTATTAGAAAACGGTTTCTAGGGGCTGGCGCCGTGGCTCACTTGGTTAATCCTCTGCTTGCAGCGCCAGCATCCCATATGGATGCCGGGTTCTAGTCCCGGTTGCTCCTCTTCCAGTCTAGCTCTCTGCTGTGGCCCAGGAAGGCAGTGGAGGATGGCCCAAGTGCTTGGGCACCTGTGCCCGCATGGGAGACCAGGAGGAAGCACCTGACTCCTGGCTTCGGATCAGTGTAGTCCGGTCGTAGCAACCATTTAGGGGTGAACCAACGGAAGGAAGACCTTTCTCTCTGTCTCTCCCTTTCACTGTCTAACTCTATCTGTCAAATAAAAAACAAAAAAGAAAACCAAAAAAAGAAAACTGTTTCTAAATTGGTTCAAGAAAAACTTAAAAGTGGCAATATTCTCAAGCAATAATTTGGGTTTGGGGGATGGGGGAGAGTTATAATGTTCCTAGGACAATTCATGATAAAGTGGAAGTGTGTTATGGAGGAAGACTTAAGTGGGGGGCCGGTGCTGTGGCACAGTGGGTTAATGCCCTGACCTGAAGCGCCAGCATCCCATTTGGGTGCCAGTTCAAGACGTGGCTGCTCCACTTCCAATCCAGCTCTCTGCTATGGCCTGGGAAAGCAGTAGAAGACGGCCCAAGTCCTTGGGCCCCTGCACCCCTGTGGGAGACCTGGAAGAAGCTCCTGACTCCTGGTTTCAGATCGGCGCAGCTCTGGCCATTGCGGCCAACTGGGGAGTGAACCATCAGATGGAAGACCTGTCTGTCTGTCTGTCTGTCTGTCTCTCTCTCTCCCCCCTTTGCCTCCCCCTCTCTCCCTTTGCCTCCCTCTCTCTGTGTAACTCTGACTTTTAAATAAATAAATAAATCTGAATAAAAAGACATAAGTGAGTGTGAATCTTGATTCTTGCTTCTACTGAATTTTCTGCATACTTGAGTTGCTTCATTGATAAACTGAGCTTAAAAGAACTATCTGTGAATTCATGTACACAGTTCAGTGATAGTCACTATTATGCTATTTAAGTGTATATTTTTTCTGATAAAAATTCTTTCTATTAAATAAATTGGAATGAAATGGTTTCATATAAATTCTCTCAAGGACTTTCAAAATAGAAATTATTATCCCTGTAGCTCATTGAATTCTCAGTAGATATTTCTTTTCCTTTTTGTTTGAAAGAAAGGTCTTTACTCTCCTTAATAGGGGGCTGACAGCTAGCCTTGTTTCCCAGGCTGTTCCAAGTGTGTACTGAATCATGAGGTCTATAATGATTGCACCCCATGAGCATTCCTGTCCTTGAATTTGCTTCTTTGTCATTTATATGCAGGCGCTGTACAGAAAATGTTTACATGCATTGCTCTGATCTTTCATAGGCAGGTAAGAGAACCCAGGTTCCTGCTTAGAGGAGTTTAAATCAGAGATTAGAGGTTTTGTTTCATGTACATTTGTTATCTGAGAGCACCAGTTGATTCATTAATCAGATTATATCCAGTATGCCACATACCTAGACATGACCCATATTATTGTTTGACATTTTCAGATATATTATGTATTCATACAGAAATGTACAATCTACATTACCAGGCACTTTGGACATGCCTTTACTTGTTTTAGAAACTGTTTTCCCACACTTCTAAAGTTAGTTTAATTTTAAGATTTTCATATTTTTAAATGACTTAGTTTTCTAAGCTACTTATGTCAAGAATGGATGAATTCCTTTAAATAGATGCCAAAAATAATATGTTTTATTTTCAACTGTAAGGGATTGTTTTATGTTTTAAAATGGCACTCACGTTAATTTTTTCTAGTCATATTGTTCAAAGGTATTTGTAATAACACCTAATACTAATAATTCTGTGCTATCATCAGTCTCCTGAGTGCATGTCCCTGTAGCTGATTTTTTTTTTCTGAAGCAATAGCAAAGTACCCAATAAGGTTTACCCTTTAAATTTAGGTCAGTGTTCAGAATTGTGGGGAGCAACTCGGACTAGACTAAGTTACTGGAATTAAGACTTATTCTATGCATCTGCTCTCCCACAATATGGCGTTGGGAGAGGAGGAAACAGCTTCTACACAGCTGCCTCCAGTTCAACCAATAAACAGCAGGACCTGCTCCTGATTGGAGGAGAGCAGCGTACTTGGCGTGTGGGTAGCAGAGTTGGGATTGGTGGAAGAGGACTATAAAGGAGGAGAGAGACAACATCCACCGGGAACATCTATCTGAAGGAACACCTGTGCAGCCCCCGAGAAGAGCCGGCTGGCGGTGTGCCGCTCCCCCGCGGAAGTGGGGAAAAGTGGCTAGGGGGAACCGCCCTTCCACGGAGGTGGAAGGGACGGTAGCCAACCCGGGAAGAACCAGCAGCAAACCCAGGGAGGGCCGAGCAGACAAAAGAACAGCGCAGGGTCCTGTGTCGTT
Source organism: Oryctolagus cuniculus (assembly GCF_964237555.1). NCBI lineage: Eukaryota > Metazoa > Chordata > Mammalia > Lagomorpha > Leporidae > Oryctolagus > Oryctolagus cuniculus. The sequence continues at coordinate 76,121,837 of NC_091432.1, read as the reverse complement.
CCTCCACGAAGACGGGCAGCGACAAGAATGACCACCAATTCACAGAGCAGGACACTGACACTCAGAGAAGTTAAAAGTTGTGCTAGTGGTCAAAAAGGTGATGAACTAGGATTCAAACCCAAGTCTGATTAACTATAAAATCTGTTCATTTCCCACAAAAGTTGAGGTATTAGAGACCCCCACAATATGATGCTCTCAAATGTATACTTGCTTATCCACTGAATATGGGGTAGCAAAGACCAAGAGTTGGGAACATGTGGATGCTCAAGTGGGTTGATGGTGACCAATATTTTCTCCTAGCTAGGATGGGCTGCAAACAGTTTTTAGGGGAGCTGGCAGACAGATACTGCCTTCTTTAGCCACTCTTGTGTATTATCGAGTATTTACCACATGCCAAGAACTATTCTATGTCCTAGAGATAGTTCATGAACAAACCACAAAGATCTCTCCTGGAGTTTACATTATTGTAATCCTCTCTCCTGTGCTATCATATGTCAGCAGCTTATCAGTACTCTTTCCTCCACAGAAAATGAAATGGTTTGATATACCCTTTTCATAGAGTGCTGATCCCTGTTGGAGACAATCAGAACAGAAAATGAGTCCAAAAGAGAACTTCTGTTTTATATAAGCCAAGTAGATATCCAGGAATACTACTCGAACAAATTTAGCTAGGAAGAAGGATATTATTTTATACAGAAAATAAGTACAGCATACTGTGAATAAATTGATGGATACTGCATATCTTGAAATATTTTAGGACTATTTTTATTGTTTTATGGATGAGAAAGCTAAGACTAATTTTCTTGAGGCATAAATTAGGAAAGAGCAGAGATGGTATTGAAAAACATACTCCAAACACCTAACTTTTGTTTTTTGAAATAAAAACTTTTTTTTATTTCAAAGCCTCTTCATTCTACAAATAAATACAAAAACATTAACAAGCCAAGGCAAAGTGAGAAGGATGCTTTAAAATGCCTAGCCCTACACATTTTCAGAAGCCAAATACGTCCACAAGTGTGTAGATTGACTTATCACAAGGCATGGCTATTTCCTTTCCTTTCCTTTCCTTTCCTTTCCTTTCCTTTCCTTTCCTTTCCTTTCCTTTCCTTTCCTTTCCTTTCCTTTCCTTTCCTTTCCTTTCCTTTCCTTTCCTTTCCTTTCCTTTTTTTTTGACAGGCAGAGTGACAGTGAGAGAGAGAGACAGAGAGAAAGGTCTTCCTTTTCTGTTGGTTCACCCCGCAATGGCCACTGCAGCCAGCGCACCGCGCTGATCTGAAGCCAGGAACCATTTGCTTCTCCTGGTCTCCCAAGCAGGTGCAGGGCCCAAGGACTTGGGCCATCCTCTACTGCCTTCCTGGGCCACAGCAGAGAGCTGGACTGGAAGAGGAGTGATCAGGACAGAATTCAGCACCCTGACCGACACTAGAACCTGGTGTGCCGGCACCGCAGACAGAGGATTAGCCTATTAAGCCGTGGCGCTGTCCAAGACATGACTATTTCTTGTTAGTTTAATCAAAGGTATCAAAGTCAGTAGCTTTATCAATCACAACCAAAGTTTTTGTGATGGTAACCCTTTTAGGGTTTGCAGGTCCTGACTGATTTTGTAGGAACCATCTTTGAGAATTGCTAAATATAGTGTTTAGGTGGACTGGTTGGTGCTATTGAGAAGGAAATGGTATTATTTCACAGGGTCAATAGTAAGCTTCCCATCTCCATCTTCTATCTGCTGCTCCAATCTGAGCACATTTGTAAGAGTTTAATCAGATAGAAATAACATCACTCAGGCCAGCCAAGTATTCTAGACAAGTTAGGTCAAAAAATTATCAGGCTGCTTGCCATCAACTGAAACATCTGACAAAGTCCTAGGGCCGGGATTACAGAAACAGAAACACACTATTATGAAATAGCCTCTTTATTTTGTGAGGGACAAGAAAGAAAATATATCAAAAGAGAATCTCTGTTATTATTTATCTAGTGGCTGCTGCTCTGAGGCTGAGATTTTGGCTTGGGGCCCAGAATTTTACCTAAATCCAAATACAGATGATCAAATCTATGTAGGTTGCAATGATAATAAGAAGTAAGCCTGCTGATAGCAAAAGAAAATGAATGGATAAACAGAAATGGGAAATCAGCAAGGCTACTGTGAGTGGTATTTCTTCTTCAGCTGGGAAGTGGGAGTACACTGAAAACCTGTAAGGGCATAAGCATCACCACAGATAGCCCTGAAACTTGATTTCAGCAAAGGGAAGCCACTATACAGATCAGAAGGAATTTAAGAAAATCTAAAATATGTTTCTGTTAGTTCCTTTAACTTCTTCTCATATATTTCTTCCCTTTTCGCTGAAGACTAATCTCTGAGGTTTTCATGAAAAACTACCCCTGATTCTCATACTGAAGAATGAACTTAGGAATAGTTTCAGGCCTCACTTTCCTGTTGCGCTTGCTTGGGCTTACTTGCTTTGGTGTTTCATCTTGGCTTACCTTTGTCATTCATTCAATTGTTATTTGAAAATTGGTTTACAGACAGTTTCCCTTAGTGTAATGACCTGGAAACCCTAGAGGATTTTACTTCTTAAAATCATTTCTAACTATATTCCTACAACCAACAATATCTAATACTCCCAAGGACAATATTAGCTAAAACCCATGACTCTCTCCTCTAAGATGGAAAGATGAGCTCTCAAAATTCTTTACATTAGACTAAAATCTTTGATGAAATGAGTATTAGAATTTCATTCCATCACATAAAATATGAGTTTTTTTAAAAAAACCCTTACTTAATGATGAAGAAAAAATGAAAATATGCTAAAATTCCAGTGAAATTAATACATCATCTGAGTATCATACTCATTGAAGATTGCTTTAAACTTATATTCTTATATTCACCATTCCACAACATATTTCAAATGGTTCTACTCTTTTTATTTCCTTATGAGACATGTAGGAACTGGAACTCAGAGTGATTGTACAACTTTGCTTAGTCTGAATAGGGCTCACTGGATGGCTTTTGTCTCCACCATGCTTTGAATCCTTCAAAGCATGACTCTCCAGTTGCCGCTGACAATAGAAACAACAACAACAAAAAATCAAGCAATCATTTTGTATGCAATGATACTAAATTTATGTTGCTTAATTTTTGAAATTAAGTTCTGGGCTGGCACCGCAGCTCACTAGGCTAATCCTCTGCCTTGCGGTGCCGGCACACCGGGTTCTAGTCCCGGTCAGGGCGCCGGATTCTGTCCCGGTTGCCCCTCTTCCAGGCCAGCTCTCTGCTGTGGCCAGGGAGTGCAGTGGAGGATGGCCCAAGTACTTGGGCCCTGCACCCCGTGGGAGACCAGGATAAGCACCTGGCTCCTGCCATCGGATCAGCGCGGTGCGCCGGCCGCAGCGTGCTGGCCCCGGCGGCCATTGGAGGGTGAACCAACAGCAAAGGAAGACCTTTCTCTCTGTCTCTCTCTCTCTCTCACTGTCCCTCTGCCTATCAAAAAAATAAAAAATAAATAAAAATAAAAATAAAAAAATAAATTAATTTCTGGGGTTTAACGAGTTGTTTTCTATACTGTACCCTTCCCATATGCTGGTGTAAAAATTTTTAGGGTACATTGTTTGAAATGAGTAAGAAGCACATGCCAGTCTTTGTTTGTGGGGCAAATGTCTCTGACTCTTGACAATTTTCAAAGACTATTTTCTGTACTTTGAGCGTATCCTTCAAGTAAATCTTTCAATGGGAAAATCACCTCCTTCATTTGGAAAAAAAATAATACTTAAATGAGTTGAGTTTTTACAATAATAAAATAGCAAATTTTTATTTTATAATATTATTCACACTTCTTGTTTATTTATTGAGAACTTTGTACACTAAAACATTTAAATAGTATTTCATTGTTTTTATTGGTTTTGTATATTGTCATGTTGGGTATAATTTTCTCCCCATTTGGCATGCAATGTGTGAAATTTAGAAAGCTTTCTTGTCTCAGTTACTGGCATGTTTGTAGGGCATGTGGTGCCAGATGCTCTTAAGGCATTAGAAATAGCCTGTGAGGAATTTGAACCAAAACAGTCTATTGAGGAATCTCTACCATCCATCTGAATCTCAGTCATTTCTTGGTATAATTCATTAGCAGAGGCTGCCTCCTTTTGACTGTTTGATTTAGTAAGTTGCACGTTGTGTATTCTTTGTCAGTTTTCCTTTTCCTTTATTTTCTTAAACTTGCTTTCAAATACATCCACATAGGTGGTTAAAATGAGAAATGGTAGACAATAATTTATTTTTATCACTTAAAAGGATGGCCAATAACATGATTCTAATGAATTATTAGAATTTCATGCCATTGTAAAATATGTTTGGATTTTTTAACAGATGTCTTCCCCCTTATCTGCTTGTAAAGAAAATATAGATTTTACGATTCTGATGAAATAGTATGTCACTTGACCATCAAAAAGAAGCTCATTGAGGAATGTCTTGGTTAAATTCTTATTTGCCATATATTCACCCTCAAACAAAATATATCAAGTAATTTTATTTTTTTCAGAACTCATAACTTGGAGGATAGGACATTGGTTTTATAAAAATTAGTAATAATGCTGCTTGCTGTGTACCCATGGGAAAATGCTTAACTTCATAAAACATGAAAGACAAACATATTTGGGAAAAATGATTGACAGACTGAAAAATTAAAAGGAAATTGTTTGGAAGATTCTTCTCTATGGGCACCTGAATTATTACATTTGGAACAAGAATTAATGAACACTGGAAGGAAAGACTTTTACTTCAACACTGAGAACACTTGAGAACATTCTGAAACAATGGAAATTGCTTAAATTGCATTTTATTCTCAGAAATATGGGTGGCCACAAGAGGGTTTGCCCCAAGTATTTATCAGAAGTTAGAACACATCCAGAATTTCTAATTCTAAATAATTTCAATGAAACAAGAGTTGGGTGGTAAACAGGATAAGAGAATAATAATCAGTTGATGGTAAAATGTGATTATTTGTTTATTTCTGAAAACCACAGGTATAAATATGATTATTAAAAAGGAAAGATAGCCTATAGTTGAATATTATGTGTGATAGGATTCTCAGATTATAATGAGGAATGAAAAAATTCTTAAGAATATAAACAAGGAAGTAGAAAGAAGCACAAGAGAAAACAAGTATAAAAATAATAAGTATACACACAAAAACAGTAATATATTATTAAAATTGAGGTTGAGAATTGTGTTCATGCTAGTGGTTGAGCAACTTGTTAGGACATTCCCATCACAAACTGAAATGCCTGTATTTGAATGCTGCCTTTGCTCCTGACTAGCTTCTGTTAATATACACTTTGGGATGCATGCGGTGATGGCTCAACTAGTTGGGTCCCTGCGCCCGAAGTGGGAGACGTAGATTGAGTGCCTAGCTTGCAGATTTGGCTTGGTCAAGCCCTGGCCATTTCAGTCATTTGGGAAGTAATCCGGCAGTTGAGAGCTCTATTTCTCTCTCTCTCTCTCTGTCTCTCTCAAATTAAAAAAAAAAATCTAAAAATTAATATGAATGGATTGAGTATTCTTTGAAAACATGGGCTGTCAGATTAGTAAAAAATATAAATTTCCTATACAGCATATACAAATAAATATACCAACTACCCTCCATAGCAAAAGAGAAGAGAGATACCACATCAGGTAAAAGCAAACTAGTTGACAGTAAAGCAGAGCTGGAGTTGTGGCACAGTGGGTGGATGCCTCTGGCAACCCATGTGGACACTGGTTTCTCTCCTGGCTGCTCCACCTCCAAAGCCGCTCCTTGATGGAAGCCTGGGAAAAGCAGCAGAAGATACCCCAAGATTTGGCCCTCTGCCTCCCATGTGGTAGACTCAAGTAAACTCTTGTCTCATGGCTTTGGCCTGGCGTAACCCTGGTCACTGCGACCATTTGGGGAGTGAACCAGCAGATGGAAGATCTCTGTCTCTCCCTCTCTCTATGTAACTCTGACTTATAAATAAGTAAATAACTAAGTACATTCATAAACAAATATATCCTTTAAAATACAAAATAAAGGGATTAGCACTATTATCTGATTAATTTGATCTCAAAGCCAAAGGCAAAACCCAAAGAAACAAAGTAAAATAATAGGACCTCCAAACAAATAAGTCTAAACCATTTGGAAATGCAATAACACTCTTTCTTTCTTTCTTTCTTTCTTTTTTTTTTTTTTTTTTTTTTTTACAGGCAGAGTGGACAGTGAGAGAGAGAGAGAGACAGAAAGGTCTTCCTTTTTTGCCATTGGTTCACCCTCCAATGGCTGCCGCGGCCAGCAGGCTGAGGCCGGTGCACCGCAATGATCCAGAAGCCAGGAGCCAGGTGCTTCTCCTGGTCTCCCATGGGGCGCAGGGCCCAAGCACCTGGGCCATCCTCCACTGCACTCCCTAGCCACAGCAGAGAGCTGGCCTGGAAGAGGGGCAACCGGGAAAGAATCCAGCGCCCCAACCAGGACTAGAACCCGGTGTGCCGGCGCCGCAAGGTGGAGGATTAGCCTATTGAGCTGCAGCGCTGGCAACAATAACACTTTTTTAAACATCTGCTAAAGAAGAAACAATCTTAAACTGATTATTCTGAAGTTAATAAAAAAATAGAATACTTCACACAGAATATATGGGTATGGTTTTTTAAAACCACTTTCAGTGAAAATTATAGACATAATACTTTTATTACTAAAAATTGAAAATGAGCTTATGAAACTAAAAAGGAACAATAAAATGAATAAAGAAATAGAGGAAAACCAACAAATATCAATGCATGATTAAGTTAAGTTGGTGCAAAAAAAAAAACCAATTAACGACAAATAATTTATCATAAAGCACACATAATACCAAAACTTTCATAAATCTCTTGGAAAAATGTAAAAAATATATAACTACTGCCAAACCTGGCAGAAGGTAATATAATAGGAATAAGAATTGTTAGCAAATGTACATTGAAGTGCATTAAAAGAAAAAATACAAGAAACCATTACATTCTGCTAACTGATCATGCATTTGAATGTGGTTCTTTTGAATTTTACCATTTTGTCACAAATAATTTTATCACTCATTTCTTACATTTTCTGAAACAGAATCTGAAACATTATATAAAACAGTTTTAAACTTTATTTAAAATTTACCCAATTTTTTAAATGTGAAAAGTTGTACTTTTGCATTTCTTTCTTGAAATTTATACTTTTATTTTTTCTTTTATCCTCTTTTATAAATTGGTTATTAATTTCCAATGGTGTTTTCACAGATGGTTTTATAGATCATTCTTCTTATTTTTAAGGAACAGGTAAATGCTCTATTATTTAAACTACCTTGTTACATAGTAAAATAATTTTTCTAACTTATTTCCAAAGGCGTGCTAGTGCCAGTTTGGAAGCTGGGTAAGATTGGGAGAAAAAAAGAAAAAGAAACTTTATATATTCATTTATATAAAATACATATAAATAAGCTTTATGTCAAAAACAATGCAAAGCAAGAAATGTCAAGTATATTCCATAAGTGAAAAGACATTTTAACATCAGAAAATTTATCTCTATAATTTATTTTAAAAAGAAATTAAAGGATAAAAATTACATGATTATATATGGATTATAAAGAAGAAGCATTTAATGAAGGTAAGTAGTCATTTCTTTTCATTAACAAATTCATGTAAAAAGGAATTCAAGAAACTTTCTCACTATAATTAAGATACTTGAATGGAGCAGCAAACAGCATAATTAACAGTAAAACTTTTAAGACACTAACAATAAAATCAGAAAACATAACAAGCTAACCATACCACACTTAGTATCAACATTATTTTAAAGATTCTCATACAGAAAGGCATAATAAGAGTATAAGCAGCAAAACTTTTTAAGGAACTGAATAGTCAGGAATTTAGCCTATCTCATAGGTTATACTATAGAATAATAAAAATTCTGAGAAAAACAAAGTAATATACTAAGAGATTAGTGAATTTGCTGGATGAAAAAGTAACCAGCAGAAATATAAAATGAAAACACATTTTTAAAAATCCAAAGTACTCCATTTACTGACTCAGCTTTTGAAAAATAACAGCTAAACTCGCGAAAGTAAATAAAATCCTTTCCTGTCTCTGAGACAATGAGTGGATCTTTAAAAAGTGGATCTTTAAAAATGAAAAGATAAATACATATCACCACTGTTGTGTTGCCTCACACACTGGAGGAGCCTAGTAAATGTTGATAATATCATTCTCATTTTTATATATTTTCTATATATATATATAGAACATATATATTTATATATTTTCTGGATTACATATATATTTAAAAGATTTATTTATTTACTTTTAAAGTTAAGAGTTACAGAGACAAGGACAGGGAGAGACAGAGAGAGTGAGAGATCTTCCATCAGCTGGTTCACTCCCCAGATGACAGCAACAGACAGTGCTGGGCCAGGTCGAAGCCAAAAGTCAGGAACTTCATCCATATCTCCGAAGTGGGTAGCCAGAACACAAATACGTGGGCCATCTTCTGTTGTGTTTCGTAGGTCGTTAGCAGGGAGCTGGATTGGAAGTGGAGCAACCAGGATCCTGCCAGTGTTTCTTTGGCAGCTTTAACTGCTATGCCACAATGCTGGGCAATATATATTTGTCATTTTATTTGAAAGGCAGAGGACCAGACAGAGATCTTCTATCCACTGTTTTCTTTCCCAACTGCCCAACAACCAGGGATGGGCCAATCTGAATCTAGGTGCCCACAACTTTATCCTGGCTCCCACATGGGTGGAAGGGACCTAACTACTTCAACCATCATCTGTTTTCTCCCAAGATATGCATTAGCAGAAAGTTGAATATGAGGTAGAGTAACCAGGACTCGAATCAGGCACCCTTGAAAGTGTTTGCAGACATCATAAGTGGAAGTCTAAGCTGCTCTGCTAAACACCTGGCCCTGAATCATGTATTTAGACAATTTTATTTTGTTTAGAAACATCTCTAACAATTTCAGTAGCTAAGTTTTATCTTAGAACCCAAACAAAAAATATCTTAGAGATTTAAGCACTCCACTCTGTTTGTGCCTCCTGATCTCCAGAGAAGGAATATGGGTGTATACAAAGCCCTGTGTTGTTAACTGCAACATTGAATGGACAATAATTCATACATTTTAAAATTATCTGTCATTTTGACAAACAAGTATACTTACTTTATCTATGACACTTTTCAGAGGGTATTTCCTCAGTGTAGTTAATCCAATATTGTCTGGACTTCTCAAATCTGACTGGTAACTTAGTGAATTCCAGTTATCCCAAGTTTTTTTCCTAGTAAATTTTTATTTCTCTAACAAGCTGGTTTATTGCATGAAATTGCTTTGTGTTTTCATATACCACTCCCTACACCCAGAGAAATTTAGCAAATAATAATGCATGTACTGTCCCTTACAAGTTAGAAGAACAAATACTAATACCTTCATATTACATTATAGTCCCACACTCCAGACATCACTGGAGTTAACCTATTGCCACATTAATTCTGACATATGGATATATTATAGTAGTTCTTTGCTAAATATATTTTAGCCAAAAAGTTAACTTAGATCATAGTATATATACTATTTTGCAACTTTTTATGCATTTTAATTCTATCATAGACTTGTTTTTTTCAACTTTTTAATTATCCGTAAGTCAGAATTATGGAGAAAGAGGGGGAGAGAGAGAGAGAGAGAGAGAGAGGAATTTATATAGAGAGAGAGTGAGAGAATTTTCATCTGCTGCTTCACTCCCCAAATTGTCTCAAGGCCAAGGCTGGGCCAGGCCATAGCCAGGAGCCAGGAAGTTTCTTCCAGGTCTCTCACATGGGTATAGGGGCCAAACACTTGGGCCATCCCCTGCTGCTTCCACAGGCACATTTTCAGGGCTGGATCGGAAATGGAACAACTGGGACAAAATGGTGCCCATATGGGATGCTTCGTGCTGCAAATTGCAGCTTAACTTGCAGCACCCCGTAGACTCCTTTTTAAGTCAACAGTTCTGCTTCCTTATTGTGGTAGCTATCAGTTATTTTATAATGTAGGCATACTGAAATTTAATCAAACATTTCTCCATTAATGACCATTAACAATATTTGTAGTACTTGCTGATGATAAACCATATTGTAACTGAACATTCATAAATTTATAGTTCCATAGTCATTGACAGATATTTCAGTGAAGCAGATTTGTAAGAACATATAGTAACATATGAGAGTGTTTTTATCTTAAATCATATTTAGGTATGCTATTAGGTTGCCCTTCAATAAGGCTTTTTTAAAGATTTTTTTTATATATTTGAAAGGCAGAGTTACAGTGAGGGAGGAAGGGAGGGAGGGAGGGAGAGAAAGAGAGAAAGAGAGAGAGAGAGAAAGTCTTCCATCTGCTGGTTCAGTCCCCAGATAGCTGCAATGACTGAAGCTGCACTGATCTGAAGCCAGGAGTTATGAGCTTCCTGAGGGTCTCCCACATGGGTGCAGGGGCCCAAGGACTTGGCCATCTTCCAGTGCTTTACCAGGCCATAGCAGAGAGCTGTATCAGAAGTCAAGCAGCTGGGTCTCAAACCGGTGCCCATATGGGATGCCGGAATGCAGGTGAAGGCTTTACCCACTACACCACAGTGCCGGCCCCCTCAATAAGGCTTCAACATTATAAATCCCACCAGAACTCTAGGGAGTTTCTCATTTCTACATATTTCCTGGAAGACATGACCTTATTAATAAGCTTTTAAATTTTTTATTAGGTTTACAAAATAGTCTTAGTACTTTAATGCATATATTACTTATTATCAAGAAAGTGGTGTTCAGTTTTTTAATTGCTAAATTTCTGTTTGTATACTTATTATGCTACTTCAGTTGTTCCTTTCTGATATGTCCCTTTTTATGAATTTGTAATACTTCGTATTTTAGAACTTTTTGTCTACTGGAAGTTTGATAAATATTTTCTCCCAGTTTAACGCTTATATTTGGCATGCCTGGGATACTTTTTGTTTACAATTCCAAAAATTGTTACTTTTATGGTCAAATATTTAGATGCTATTTTTACTTTTGCTTTCTGGATTTTTAAAAAATTTTATTTAAGTTATACAAGTTTGACATATTTAGTACATAGGGACTTAGGAACATAGTATCACTTCCTGCATTACCCTTCCTCTTGCCAATGCTCCATCCCTTCTTCCCCCTCCCTCTTAGATTCCCATTCTTAGTTTTTACAGTGATCTATTTTCAGTATGATTATATAGTTAACCCTACTCTAAGTAAAAGAGTTCAACAAATAGCATGAAGAAAAAAAAAAAAAAACACTATTCTTCAATGGAAGAGACAAAGGCTATAAACAATAATCGAATCACAGAATGTCTATTTCACACCAATACTTTTCATTTCATGTATTCTGTTAGTTAGATCAGGGAAAACATATGATATCTGTCTTTTCTGGGACTAGCTTATTTCACTAAGTATAATGGTTTCCAGTTGCAAACATCTTGTTGCAAGAGACAAAAGTTTATTTTTTTTTACAGCTGAGTAGTACTACACAGTGTATATATACCATAATTCTTTATCCAATCAACAGTTGATGGATATCTGGGTTGATTCCATATCTTAACTATTATTAACTACAATGAACATATGGGCAGATAACTTCCATGTGCTGATTTCTTTTCGTTTGGGTAAATCCTAAGAGTGGGAGGGCTGGGTCATATGGTATGTCTATATTCAGATTTCTGAGGAATCTCCATAGTGTTTTCCATAGTGGCTGCAGCAGTTCACATTTCTACCAGTGGACCAGAGTACCTTTTTCTCCATATACTCACCAGCATTTGTTCTTTGTTGATTTCTGTCTGAGAGCCATTCTGACTGGACTGATTTGAAACTGATTCAAAACGTCACTACAATGGTTTTGATTTGCATTTCCTTGATGATTAGTGATCCTGAGCATTTTCTCAAGTGTCTGTTGGCAAATATAATTTTCTCTATTGAAAATTTCCTGTTCAAGTCCTTTGACCATTTGTTAACTGGATTGTTTATTGTGTTGTTGTTGAATTTCTTGGTCTCTTGATTCTGGATGTTAACCCTTTATCAGTTGCATAGTTTCCAAAATTTTTCTCCCATTCTGTTGGTTGACTCTTCACTTTGCTGAGTGTTTATTTTGCAGTGCAGAAGCCTTGATGTAATCCCATTTGTCCACTTTGGCTTAGATTGCCTGTGCTTCTGGGTTTTTTTTTTCTCCAAGAAATCTTTGAATGTGTCAATGTCTTGCAAAGTTTCCCAATGTTATCTAACAATTTGATGGACACAGGTCATAGATTTAGGTCTTTGATCCATTTTTAGTGGATTTGTGTGTATAATTTAAAGTAGGGGGTCTAGTTTCATATATCTGCATGTGGAGATTTAATTTCCTGAGCATTATTTGTTAAAGCGACTATTCTTGCTCCAGGGGTTGATTTTAGCTTCTTTGTCAAAGATAAGTGGATTGTAGCTCGATGGATTGATTTCTGAAGTTTCTATTCAGTTCTGTTGGTCTACTGTACTATTTTTGTGCCAGTACTAGCCTGTTTTGAATATAACTGCCTGTAGTTACATTCAGTATAATATATAATATAATCAGTACACATAATATACCATACTATGATTATATCATTTATTATAATATATAATATAATCAGTATTGTGATGCTTCCCACTTTATTTTTATTGTATAAATTGCTTTAGATATTCAGGGTCTCTTGTGTTTCCATCTGAATTTTAGGAAAATTTTTTCTAGATCTACAGAGCATGTCCTTGATATTTTGATTGGGACCACATTGAATCTGTAAATTGTATTTGGTAGTATGGAAATTTTGATGATGTTGATTCTTCCATTCCATGAACCTGGAAGAATTTTCCATTTTTAAATATCTTTTCTATTTCTTTCTTTAGTGTTTTGTAAATTTCATCGTAGAGAACTTTGACATCCTTTATTAAATTTATTCCAAGTTATTTGATTCTTTTTGGAGCAATCATGAATGGGAATGATCTTTTTTAAAATTAATTAATTTATTTATTTTTTGACAGGCAGGCAGAGTTAGACAGTGAGAAAGAGAGACAGAGAGAAAGGTCTTCCTTTTTCTGTTGATTCATCCCCCAAGTGGCTGCTATGGCCGGCATGCTGCACTGATCTGAAGCCAGGAGCCAGGTGCTTCCTCCTGGTCTCCCGTGTGGGTGGAGGGCCCAAGGACCTGGGCCATCCTCCACTGCCTTCCCGGGTCACAGCAGAGAGCTGGACTGGAAGAGGAGCAACTGGGACAGAATCTGGCACACCGACTCGGACTAGAACCTGGAGTGCCAGCACCGCAGGCGGAGGATTAGCCTAGTGAGCTGCGGCGCCGGCCGCGAATGATCTTGTAAGTTATTTCTTAGCCTGTGTATGCAAAAGCTATTGATTTTTCTGTGCTGATTTTATACCTTGCCACTTTACTAAACACTTTTATGAGTTCCAATAGTCTCTCTGTAGATTCTTTTGGATCCCCTATATATAGTATTTTGTCATCTGCGTATAGGGATAGCTTGATTTCCTCCTTTCCAATTTGTATCCCTTTGATTTCTTTTTCTTGCCTAAAGACTCTCGCTAAAACTCCCAGGACTATATTGAATGGCAACTGTGAGAGTGGGAATTCTTGTCTTGTTCTGGATATTAGGGGGGAATGATTCCAGCTTCTCCCCATTCAATAGATTGATGGCTGTGGATTTGTCATAAATTGTCTTGATTGTGTTGAGGAATATTCCTTTTATTACCCAATTTGCTTAATATTTTCATCATGAAAGGATGTCATATTTTATAAAATACTTTTCTGCATCTATTGAGATAACCATATGGTTTTTGCTCTTCAGTTTGTTAATGTATTGTTTCATGTTTATTGATTTGTGAATTGAACCATCCTTGCATACCAATCAATAATAAATCCAACTTGGTCTAGCTTAATGATCTTTCTGATGTGTTGCTGGATTCGAATAGCTAATATTTTGTTGAGAATTTTTACATCTGTGTTCATCAGGGAAATTGGTCTCAGCACAGGCTTCTACAGACCCTGGTCCAGAGGTTTCTCTCCACCCTGCCAGCCTGTCCAGTCAACAGAGAGGCAGGTGTTCCCCAAGACAGCTCTGCCTTGGCATCTTGACCCTGGGAGGCTTTGGGTGCTCCACTGTCCCACATGGCTGCTCAGTTAACTCCCAGCCAGGCTCAAAGCCAGTGGGGTCAGTGGACCGTTGCCTTTGCTAGACTCTCTGGATCACACATGTACAAAAGAGCCATTGACCAAATGTTGCTGCCTGCCCACCACTGCCGCCAGCACTGTGGATTATGTGTCTCTTGTATGCTTCTGTGTGTGCACACAAAGGCTTCCATAGCTATAGCCCTAACCCAAAATGGCACATGCCCCATCTCAGTGGAGCAGCAGGCACTGTTGTGGTGAAGTTGGGGTGAAACAAATGTGCCCCCTTCACTTCTAGTGGGTCCATGGGCATTGCCAGCAACTTCCAGTCCTAAGGGCTCCAGTCTGGACCCATGTCAGACTCTCCCTCTGACTATATCCCCATGGGTTGCAGCAGTAGGTCTCACCCCTGTCTCCAAACTGCTGCCTACTCTCTTAGCTACTGTGGCTATGCTGGTGCTGGGCCTCCCCGCCTTCCACACAGGTCCATGGTGTTCCTCTTCCAGTAGGACTTCCAGTGCAATTTTCTCTCCAATTCTCCCCTGAAAGTGCACTTCCTATACTTTTCTCTTGACTGTTTATCCTTAGCCCCGTGTAGCATGTCACTCCCTAATCTGCCACCTTGGAATCCTGCTTTCTGGTTTTTTTAACTCTATTTAAGATCTTCCAGACAATTAAGTTTATAAAAATGTGTCCAAGTGTTATTCTAAAATCTTAGTTCTCTTATTATTTACATTTATAATGCTAAAATACTTGAAATTTATTTTTAATATAGATAAAATGCAGCACAAACAACTTAATACCAAATAGAAAATAATTCTTCTTAAAACATTTATTGATTAATTCATCTTATCATTCTAAAGTGGAATGTAAGTATCTGGCAAGGCCCTGTTAGTCTACTTTGACATAATTATTCTGTGATTACCATCAGTTATTCTTCTAATGAATTTTAGAATGGTTTTGTCCAACATTTTTGCATTTCTAATTAAAGTTGCATTAACTTTATGGATTAAAAGGGGAAGATGGACATTTTAATTATATTAAGTGATCCTATATAAGAAGATGATATATCTCTTTGTCTTCTATGTCCTCTAATAGAGTTTTATAGTTTTCTTCATTTAGAGGAACTGAATTTCCTAAATTGTTGTTGTTTTGGATCAAAGTGGTATGGTTTCAACCATTATCATCTATTAATATATGAAGCTGTACTTGGCATTTTGTCTTAACATTTAACTAACTAAAGCTGAACTCCACAGCACTTCTCTGTAGTAACCATTCTGGTCAGGGCCGAAGTCCAGATGTCAACACTATTGTGCTCTCAGAATTGAAGCATCAATAGAGAAAGCTTTTTATTGTCATCTATGTTAAATAAATTTTCCAGTATTCCCTGTATACTCAAATGCACACAGATGTAACAGTAATGGTATGATGGATAGGTGTATGTATGATTTTGCTGTGTAAATTTAAAATGCTTTTCAGTGACCTTTTATTCACAATAAAATATTACATAAATGTAAACACTGTGGTAATTTTTAAGAAAATGAATAGAAGTGAATGGGACACTTTGTTGTCTAATTTCTTTTATTCCTATAGTTTTTGATGTATAATTCATTTTCACAGAATGTACTTGTCCCATGGAAGGAATAACTGTAGTCCCTCTGCAAAGATTTTGAGAGATCTGATTTTATAACAAGGCCAAAAACAAAACTTAGAAGGAAATGTTTGTATAAAGAAGAGAATTCCAACGAGGTATGTTCAGGGAACTTAAGACAATGTATTGAGAAAATAATAATATGAATAGAGACAGAGTAATTATGAAGTTTTCATATGATTTTCCTTCTGCTACAATTGTCACTATTCTTTCTGCATGTTTAAAGGCAGGTGGTGGTTGTACAGACAAAATATATTGAAGAGTCAAGGCAATTATTCATTACTTTGGGCTTCAGAAATATGCTGTGAAGGGAAAAAGTTGCTTTGGGGGTCTGTATTATGCAAATTCCTTGTTATTGATGATTGAATTGTGAGAAAAAAATGACATGGTTTTCTACTTGGCCTGTGTTTTGATTGTTAGCCTAGCACTAATCAGATATGAAAACATTGTTTTGATGCCCTTAACCTTGAGGCTGTATTAAAGGCTGAAAAATTTTTAAATGTTTTAAATACATAAAATGTACTTTAGATACTTTCCCAATCCTAAAATTAGCGCCTGGTTCTTTGGTTGCTTGGCCTAGATTCTAATGCTGAGGAAGAGCTTTGTCACTGTAATCCTGCGTCTCATTTTATAAATTTGCTTTGCTTGTCTTTTCAATAACTTTCTGATGTATTATCATTGATCTTCCCATCCCATTGAAATTCTGGGCCCAAATTAATTACGGACATGTTTCAGATGAAAAAAAGAAGACATGGCAACATATAGAATTGTAGACTACTATATATGTGTATGAACATGTGTGTGTGTGTATATATATATATATATATATATGTATATTTCACTTAAAACGTTGACAATAATCATACATCTCAATTTAACAAAAACAATGTTTTAACCAAAAAAGAATGTGCTTTGGATTCACACAAATTTACATTAGTCTTAGCTTCATTAGTTTACCAACTTAAACTCCATAAGCTTCATTTCTATATTTGTGAAATGGGCACTAATTCTAAATAAGAAAGGGTTTAATGAGGATGTGAAATGATACAGATAAAACATTGAGCAAACTATGTTGATTCTCAATAAAAGTATATTTTTAATCATAAATATAGATTAGATATAGAAGTGAATTCTGTAGATACATAAGTATGGCTTAGCTCTATCACACAATTTTATAATTGTGTTTTCTCTTTTCCTCTAAATTCCCCTATAATAAGTTCCTTGAAGGTAGATGGCTCTATTTCGCCTGTGTACCTTTTTTAAACTCTATATTCCTTTGTAGTCTATACATATTTATGGTATTAAAAATAGGTTTATTTTGTTTTTCTTTGTATTATGTTTGGTGTTTTGCAGTCCTGCAGCAAATTTACTTGTTATTTTACCCTGAGTGGACTGTTACATGAATTATAAGCTAGTAACTGTTGTTATTTTGGTCTAAAATAAGAACATGTCAATGATAGAAATTGAATTTGAATTTTTTAAATAATTTAACTTCCTGAAAAAAGATTCATAGATTCATTTATTTGAAACATACAGTGACAGAGAAACAGGAAGAGAGAGTGAGAGAAAGTCATCCGTCTACTGCTTTGTTCCCCAAATGGCCAGGCCATAACAGCTAAATCTGAAGTAGATAGGAGCTAGGAAGTGAATCCTGGTTTTCCACATGGGCAGCCAAGGTCCAAGCACTTATCTTCTGCAGTCCTGCCAGGTGCATTAGCAGGAAGCTAGATCTGAAGCAGAAAGCAGAGTAGCTGGGACTTGAACTAGCACTGGGATATTGGATATTGATGCGAAAGCAGAAGCTTAACCTGCTGTGCCACAACACTAGTCCCCATTTAATTTAAGTCTGAAATAATAAGTTACATTAAATCTCTAAAGAAAAATCTTGACATGCATGAATATGAGAACTCCAGTTTTACTGGCATTCTTTTTATCTAAGATTTTTGTGGGAGTGATACAACTATAGCATTCTTTTTTGTTTTCAGGATTTTAGGGATGTATATTAAACCTTAGGTTTACTGATGAAGGTGAGAAAAAGGTCGGTGCTTTGGTGCAGCCGGTGAAAGACCCAGCCTACAGCTCTGGCATCCCATATGGGTACTGGTTCTACTTCCAGCTATTCCACTTCCGATCCAGCTCCCTGCTGATGTACCTGGGAAAGTAGTGGAAGATGATGGCCCAAGTCCTTGGGCCCTTGCACCCACATGGGAGACCCAGAAGAAGCTCCTGGCCCCTTGCTTCAGATCTGCCCTGCTCTGGCTGTTGCGGCCATTTGGGGAGTCATCTAGTAAATGGAAGACCTCTCTCTCTCTCTCTCTCTCTCTCTCTCTCTCTCTCACTTTCTCTGTCTCTACCTCTTCTGTAACTCTGCCTTTCAAATAAATAAAATAAATCTTTTTTAAAAAAAAGGTGAGAAAAATGTGAAAAAAGAATCCTTTTTTATTTTTAGCATAAATTTTGTTTAGGTCAGGTTTTCTGATTATTTTTTGAAATGTTGTACCCATGCATTTGTTTAATGACAATTATATAACCCTAAAAGTACCACATTCTTTATTAAGTACAAAATCCTTGCAGGTCTAGTAAGTTTGGCAATTTTTTCTCCCTGGAGGACATGTCACTAAGGTCTTATATTCTCAGATGTAATAAATGTTGCTGATACCTATTTCATAAATAATACATGGTTTGCATTAGTCCTGATTCTTATAGACAAAGAAAAATACTGATTGGAAAAATATCCTTAAGGTTTTAAGGAGAAGTATCTTTTAAGTTTTAATTTGTTAAGCCACATATCACATTCATCAGAGGTAGTGAACCTTAATAATGAGAAGGAAGGGAAGGGGAAGACAGTAATAATGCAAAGGACATAAATAATACTTTTCAAAATGCTATTCTAAAGGCTGAAGGTTCTAATTTTTTAGATGACGAAAATGTGGCTCACAGCAGTTAGGTAATTTATAAATGATTATGCATCTAGTACACAGTATTTCTTACATTCAAACACTGATCTTTGCTTTTGTGACAAAATACCTATTTTATGTCTATAATTATTAGATTATATGTATAGCTAATTTAAAATAACATATCCCAATTCCCTTATCATTTAAATAGTTTCTTTTTATTTGTGATAATTCTTTTCTTAGTGTGAAGTGAGTGTTCTCTCTTTTTGTCTCAAATTTTTTAAGACATTCTTTTATTATTTATTCTAAAAACCAGGTGTTTTATTTCCTTATCAGTTTTTCTATGCTGCAATTCATTATTTTCTTTTTCTTTTCAGTGATTCCTTCTTTCTATATTTTTTCTGATTTATTTTTTAACATCTTGATATAAAGACTCTTATTATTTCACTTTTAAAAAAATCATAATACTTTATATCTCTGAATGTCTGAAAACATCTTATCAATGTGCATTCTATTCAGTTTTTATGATTTTCATATTTTTATAATTTATTTCCATTTTATAGAATAATTTTTAGAAGTTTTTAATATTGGAAATACTAAATATATAAGTTCAGTTTTATCACAAATGTTAGTGTAAATTTCTAGGTTTAAAGTACTATCTTCAAAGAATTTTGCCTTTATGAATTTTGCATTTTAAACTATACTAATTTTTTAGAACATAGTAAGAGACAAAATATTGTGTTCTATGGACATATTTTCTGTGGAATAAAATTTTATTTGCACTTAACAATCTTCCTTACTAGTTGTATTATTATAGTCTTCACATCTTAATTTTATTTACTTAGACTATCAAAACATGAATTTGCATGATAAAAATCACCCAAAAAGTTGTGATTTCATAGTGTTAAGTGGTACAAAGTAGGGGCCTGTGTTGTCACACAGTCAGTTAAACCAACACTTAAGGATGCCAGCATCCATGTGGGAGTGTGGGTGTGATTCCCAGCTGTTCTGCTTCCAATTCAGCTCACTTCTAATGTGCCTAGGAAGGCATCAGATGACTTCCCAAGTGCTTGGACCCCTGCTGTCCCCATGGGAGACCTGTATATAGTTCCTGGCTCCTGACTATGCATGCCCGAGTCTGTGCTGTTGTGGCCATTTCGGGGGTGAGCTACTGAATGGAAGATCTCAATTTCTGTGTCCCTCCTTTTCTCTATGTTGCTCTGTCTTTCAAATAAATAAAAATATTTAAAAGAGGGGCAGGGAGATATGAGGTCAAAATAAAAGAAGGAATATCTCTGGCTTAATTTAAATGAATTTTCTTATGTGAAATTGGTGGCTGCAGCAATGTTTTATTCAGAGGCACAGTGCAACATAATTGTTGCCAGGGCTCCAGTGAGGATGTTGTATGCATCGTTCCAACAGCTCTATATCTGATTTTGTTTCCTTCTAACTATCAAAATGTATGGCCATAGAGATTATTACCCAGTCCTTACTAAAACAGAACCAATGATGTTCTTCCCTCTCTAGCTAGATGCAAATTATAGATTGATATTATCAGTGATTTTGTATACTTATCTCTTTTTAGTTTTCATGAATATTTTAATTAGATTAGTGAGAAACCAACTTAGTAGTAACCATAGTGTATCATTAGGGAAAATTGATTACGTTCTGTCATTTTTGTTGTGCATCCTATTAGTTTTGTGGTGGCTTTTAACTTCAGGTATATAGGAATTCCATATTAAATACATTAGCTTGTATTGCAGGTTTAAAGATTTAATTTCTGTTTGATTATTCTGTGTCATTCCTACTTATAAGAAGTTCAAATTTTGATTAATCATCTTGATATCTTTAAGAATATTACATATCTGTGAAAGATAGGTTTATATCATCAATTTGTAGTAATATCCATTTTCAAAGAGGAATGCACTCTTCTTGTTCCTTATATGGATGTTTTTAAAAGACTTATTTGAAAGTTAGAGTTACACAGAGAGAGAAGGACAGGCAGAGAGAGAGAGGTCTTCAATTCACTGGTTCACTCCCCAGTTGGCCGCAACAGCCAGAACTGCGCCTATCAGAAGCCAGGAGCCAGGAGCTTATTCTGGGTCTCCCATGTCAGTGCAGGGGTCCAAGGACTTGGGTCATCTTCTACTGCTTTCCCAGGCCATAACAGAGAGCTGGATCGGAAGTGGAGCAGCCGGGTCTCGAACCGGTGCTCATATGGGATGCTGGCACTGCAGGCGGTGGCTTTACTCACTACACCACAACACAGGCCTCATCCTTATATGGATATTACACCTCATTCTGAAGTAAGTGGGGAATCCTTGCACTCCAAGATGTCCTGGAATGCTTTAGTTAGGATTTTAATAGTGAATATAGTGATAACTCTAGAAGAAAGAAAAGGACACGTAGCTGTGGTAGATATATTAACCAAGGGTACATGTTCACAACCAAATAGTGAAGGTCGAGGTTTTGTGTTGGCAGATATCTACGCTAAGAATGCTTCTCCAGTCTATTAGCATACTGTGCTAATTTGATTACTTTATCTTAATTGAGATAGTACTCTCATCACTTATCTCAGAGATAACATGTTGTAGTTAATGGAAGTGTCATTACACTCTTACAACTGATTATATGAAATACATGAAATTTATTCCCTTTTTATAATTAAAACAATTAAGAGTACTTCTGGTTTGTGACCAATATAGGGGTAGAGCCCTCTAGAAATGACTCTGTTCTGTACTCTTTGTTCAGAGCAACTACACTGGATTACAGAATATTAATTTATTCATTAGTTCAGTCATTCATTCATTTGGATTTATCTTATTTACTTGAAATCCAGAATTACAGAGAAAGAGAGTGAGGGACACATACACACACACACACACCACAGAGACAGAGAGAGATTATTCCATCTGCTGGTTCACTTCTCAAATGACCACAACGGCCATGGCTGGGTCAGGCTGAAGCCAGAAGACCAGAGCTTCTTCCAGTCTCCCACCTGGGTTCAGGGACCCAAGGAATTCGACTGTCTTCAACTGCTCTCTGAGATGCACTACTGGGAGCTGGTGGAAGTGGAGCATCTGGGACTCCAACAAGCACCTATATGGGATGCTGGCACTTCAGGCAGTGACTCAAACAGCTATGCCACAGGACTGGCCCCCACTGCAGACTTTTATGGGGAAAATATCTAAATATGAGCCAATTACTTAAAGACTAGAATTTTTACCAGTTTTATAGGTTGGAGGTCATTGTAGTATTATAGGCAGTAATATAAGCAAAGTAACAGTGACAAAAGTTAGAGTATGAGGTGAAAGAAAGAAATAAAAAGTAAAACAGAAAAAGAGAATGGGGCATATCCTGGGCAAAGTTGTGTGAAAAAGGGAGGAAGGAAACTGAACTTATCCACCTTTTCACGTAAAGCTTCTCTTTAGAGTATGTGAATTGCCAACATCACTACTCTTGCACATAGGAGTCTTCAAGAAAAATAATAAGTGTGTTTGTGTATGTGTGTGTGTGTATTTATAAATATATAAAATAAGGAGGTGTGTGTATGTATTACATGTATGTAAAATAAGGACAGATTGTAATAAGAGAGTGTGAATAAAAAGTACCATGAAATTTTGGTCATTTTCTTAGAATTGTATCTATGAAATCAGTTCTATTTATATTAACAAAAACTAAAAAAAACCTCAGCAACAACAACAACAAAAAAATCCTGTAAAGAAATGGGCAAAGAACCTCAATAAATAGTTTTAACAAGAAGAAATGCAAATGTTCGACAAACATATGAAAAAATGCCAACATCACTAGCTATCAGGGAAATGCAAATTCAAACCACAATGGGGTATCATCTGACCCTTTCAGCATGTCTAAAATTTAAAAGACAGAGAGTAACAAATGCTAGCAGGATGTGGAGAAAGGGTAGCTTGTGTACATTATTGGTAGGAATGTAAATTACTGCAGCCACTGTGGGAAACAGTGTGGGGGTTTCTTACAGAAGTGAAAGTAGACTTGCCATATGATCCCGCAATCTTATTCCTGGGTATATACACAAAATGCATGAACATGTTATATCAAAGAGATACCCACACCACCCTATTTATAGCAACACTGTTCACAACAGCCAAAATATGGAATCAACTACGGTGTCTATCATCAGCTGAGTGGATAAAGAAAATGTGGTATGTATAAACAATAGAATATTTGTCAGCTATAAAAAAGAATGAAATTTAACTAAAAGCAATCCCTGTTAAATATAAGAGTGGGAATAAGAGAGGGAGGAGATGTACAGTCCGGCATGTGCTCAATCACACCTTCCTCAAACCATAGAGTTAGAAACGTACCAGGGGATTCCAATTCAATCCCATCAAGGTGGTGTGTACCAATGCCATCTCACTGGTTTAAGTGATCAGTTTTAGTTCACAATTGATCATAATGATAGGATTAAGAGTCAAAGGGATCACATAAACAAGTCTAACGTCTGCTAATACTGATAGAATTAAAAAGGAGAGAACGATCCAACATGGGAAGCGGGATACACAGCAGACTCATAGAATGGCAGATGTCCTAAACAGCACTCTGGCCTCAGAATCAGCCCTTACTCATTGGCTAAAAAGCCCATGAGAGTATTTCAGGCATGGAAGGCCAAGACACTCTGGAAAAAAAAAAAAAAAAAAAAAAAAAAACCTAAATGAAAGATCTCTGTGAGTGAGATCCTAGCGGAAAGAACGGGCCATCAAGGAAGGAGGTACCTTTCTCTGAAAGGAGGAGAGAACTTCCACTTTGACTATGGCCTTGTCTAAATAAGATCAGAGTTGGTGAACTCAAGAGGCTTCCATAGGAAAAAACAATATAGGCTAGTTTCCCTTTGAAATTAACATGTTTTCATTGGATAATTTCCTATAATTGAAACATAAACTGTTGCACTGCATCATAAAATAAATATTGTGAATACAAATAAGACAATATATTTAGAAGCATGAACTTATAAAATAATAAATATGTGTTCAATAAACAATTAAAAATTTTCCATAATCAAAAAGGGAGACACTTTTTAAATATACCTGTGGGGAGCAGCTCGGACTAGACTGTTACTGGAATTAAGACTTATTCTATGCACCTGCTCTCCCACAATATGGCGCTGGGAGGGAAGAAAACAGCTTCTACACAGCTGCCTCCAGTTCAGCCAATGAACTGTAGGACTTGCTCCTGATTGGAGGAGAGCAGCGTGCTCGGCGTGTGGGCAGCCGAGTTGGGATTGGTGGAAGAGGACTATATAGGAGGAGAGAGACGGCATGCACCAGGAACATCTAAGGGGAACATCTAAGGCGAACACCTGTGCAGCCCCCGAGAGAGCCAGCCGGCGGTGTGCCGCTCCCCTGCGGAAGTGGGGAATGTGGCAGGGGGAACCGCCCTTCCACGGAGGTGGAAGGGGATAGTAGCCAACCCGGGAAGAACCAGCAGCAAACCCGGGAAGGGCCGAGCAGACAAAAGAACAGCACAGGGTCCTGTGTCGTTCCTCCAGGAAGAGGGGGAGCGACAATACCAGTTTGAAGAATTGTGTCAGTTACTCACTCTTTTTGGCATCTACTGCTTCTAAAATTTTGCAAATATTTCAGTGCTCTTGGTAGATTAGCTGTCCTTAAGCAGATACAACTATTCTGTGAATTAAGTAGTAAGGATTTTAATACAGTAGAGGGGCCAGAACTATGGCCTAGCAGGTAAAGCCTCCACTTGCAGTGCTGGCATCCAATATGAGCACTAATTCAAATCCTGATTGCTCCACTTCTGATCCAGCTCTTTGTTATGGCCTGGGAAAGCACTGGAAGATGGCTCAAGTCCTTGGGTCCCTGCACTCATGTGGGATACCTAGAGAAAGCAGTTGGATCTCTGCTTCAGATCCACGCATCTCCAGCCATTGAGGTCCTCTGGGAAGTGAATTAGCGAATGGAAGATCTCTCTCTCACTCTGCATCTGCTTCTCTGTTACTCTGCCTTATAAATAAATAAATAAATAAATAAATAAATAAATACAAGTGTAGCTATGGGTAGATGTGTAGGTATAGGGACAGAATGGTACTTAAATATATTCAAGAAGTCAAGGTCATATGCCAGGAGACTTAGAAGGATACTGTAATCAATACACAATTCTTCGTAAGTGCTGAAACTTAACTGAAAAGTGATCGCTGTTAAATATAAGAGTGGGAATAAGAGAGGGAAGAGATGTGCAATTCGGGACATGCTCAAGCTGACTTACCTCAAACGGTAGAGTTAGAAACATACCAGGGGATTCGAATTAAATCCCATCAAGGTGGCATGTACCAATGCCATCTCACTAGTCCCAGTGATCAATTGCTGTTCACAATTGATCATAATGATAGGACTAAGAGTCAAAGGGATCACATAAACAAGACTAGTGTCTGCAAATACTAGCTGATAGAATAAAAAAGGGAGAGAACGATCCAACATGGGAAGTGAGATACACAGCAGACCCATAGAATGGCAGATGTCCTAAACAGCACTCTGGCATCAGAATCAGCCCTTAAGGCATGCGGATCTGGCTGAAATGCCCATGAAAGTATTTCAGGCATGGAAAGCCAAGACACTCTGGGGAAAAAAAAAAAAAAAAAAAAAAAAAAAAAAAAAAAAAAAAACCTAAATGAAAGATCTCCGTGAGTGAGATCCCAGTGGAAAGAACGGGTCATCAAAGAAGGAGGTACCTTTCTCTGAAGGGAGGAGAGAACTTCCACTTTGACTACAACCTTGTCTAAATATGATCAGAGTCAGTGAACTCAGGGGGCTTCCATAGCCTTGGCAGCTCATGACAAGAGCTTAGGGTGATTACTGAGGCCATAAACAAGAGTGTCAATTTGTTAAGTCAACAACAGGAGTCACTGTGCACTTACTCCTCATGTAGGATCTCTGTCCTTAGTGTGCTGTACATTGAGATTTAATGCTATAACTAGTACTCAAACAGTATTTTTCACTTTAGGTTTCTGTGTGGGAGCAAACTGTTGAAATCTTTACTTAATGTATGCTAAACTGATCTTCTGTATATAAAGAGAATTGAAAATGAATCTTGATGTGAATGGAAGGGGAGAGGGAGTGGGAAAGGGGAGGGTTGCGGGTGGGAGGGACGTTATGTGGGGGAAGCCATTATAATCCATATTCTGTACTTTGGAAATTTATATTCATTAAATAAAAGTTAAAAAAAAAGAAGGATGAAAGTAAAAAACTCAGGACCAATCTGCAGTACTGAGCTAGGAAGTCTGGTGCAATTACCAATTCTTGAAGTAATTTGATTTTCACTGAAAATGTAAGGTACCCTAGACATACATTCCAGAGAGAGAGAGAGAGTCAGTTGTAGAACCAATACAGGCTTCAGACACATCAAGGGAGATCTATGAACTTGACCTCTATTAGAGAACTAGGTAGGGCTCTGAATTTTGAATCCTTTTATTTATCCACCCTCTGTTATAGAGCTCTAAACTATATAACCAAAGAAAGTAAAAGCAAGTAAATATATACTTTATTACTAATGGGTGGGTAAAATCTCTGCCTTTATCATAGGCTGAGCCAGAAATATGTAAAGGAAAGGTATGGATGTGTATCTCCTATTTAGTAGAGTGTTAGCAAGAAGGATTGAAATGAGGTATTGAAAGAGGAGGTTAGGAAGATACTTTATTGTTCCATGTGTTTAATATACTGTGTAGTTTCAGTTAGCAACAAGTCATCCCTACGAAATATGTATTGTTCCCTGAAGTAAAACTTGAATATGTAAGGAACAATGGCAAGGAAGGAAAACATGTTGAGTACCAAATATATACTATATCCTGTGTACAATACTTTGTATATCTTGTTCCACTTACTCTTTACAACAACCCGATGAGGAAAGTCATTATTTCAGTGCTTAGAAAAGTTCAGCGACTTGCCCAGGGCTAGGCAGCTGGCATTAAGTGAAGCCATAATTTAGATTCAAGCCTAACTCTAAAGCTTATAATTGTAGTACAACTCTATTTTTATTGTTGGTGTACTGTTTGTTTTATTGCAGCGTGCTAATGTCTTGATATTAAGTTCTCTCCTTTGAAGAGAAGCTTGACTTTGATATATAAAAATTTAATAAATAAGTGTGTGTTATCATTATAAATGAATAAATATTATTCTTCACAGAAAATGTTTTTTAAAAGAAACTCACCCATTCTAGCTTTTAATAGCATAATAACACAGTCCTTTATTAAATAAGAGAGAGGAAAAAATATTATATTCCCTAAATTCTGCTTATGTGAATACCTTCTCCCAGTATTTCACATTAAGGCTTATTTTTCATTACATTTCTTAAAAAATATTGAATGCTACTTCAAAAAATAGCTACAACAAACAAATGTAGGAAAATAAGAGTAGACAAGAGTTCATTTTAAAATCCTTTCTTTTTCTTTGTGAGCATTTCTTATATCTGAAGATTCTGATTTTATTGGCTAGGTTTGTGTATTATTAAAGCAATTACACTGAAATTGTGAAATTATCAGGCATCAGGAGCTCATAATTTGTTTTCTCTTGTTATTACTATTTGCTTTGACTTAGAACATTAGTAATAATGAGAACATTTAGGGTTTTGAGTGTACTTTTAATTCCAGAATCACAAAATGATTATTGAATTTATCTTTTTTTGTTCTGGGCTCATTTGCTCTTTCTGTTTCTGTAATCTACACCTGCAGTCCTTCCACCATGGCTTCTTTAAGAGAGCCAAATTCTTAATTTTATCTTAGAGTCCAATTATGCATACCCTAAGAAATCTGAGAGATCAGACAAAAGCCGTGTCTTCTTTTAAGCCTTAGAAGGGTTGGGGCCATTTCTGTGGTGCAGTGGGTTAAAGCCCCAGCCTGTGGTGCCTGCATTGCATATGGGTGCCAAATCTTGTCCCATTTGCTCCACTTCTGATCCAGCTCCCTGCTAATGTGCCTGGGAAAGCAGCAGAGGATGACCCAAGTCCTTGGGCCCCTGAACCCACGTGAGAGACCCATAGGAAGCTCCTAGCTCATGGCTTCGGGATCAGCTCAGCCCTGGCTGTTGTGGCCATTTGGGTAGAGAACCAATGGATGGAAGACCTCTCTCTCTCTCTCTCTCTCTCTCTCTCTCTCTCTCTCTCTGTAACTCTGTCTTTCAAATAAATAAAATTAAAAAAAAAAAGACTTACAATGGTTATAGTATCACTTCTGTCAGATTCTGTTCATTGAGGTAAATCACAGAGGGCTGCCCAGCTTCAAGAATAGGAGATACACATTTTCTACTTCTTAGTAAGGATGGCAAGATTCAGCTATAACAAGTAGAATAAGAAATATTTCAACTGTATTTGAAAAATAAAATCTGCCACACAAATGCTATCTCTGGATGTAGGTGAACACCGGTATTTTTACACACTGAAAAAGGGAAGATATTTAGTGTTTATGAAAGACTGTTTATGAATTGGCCTCTTCATATACATCACTTTATGTATTGACTACAGTGGTTGTCCTTTACAAATTGTGAAATAACTCTCAGGAATGATGCAATTTATTGGACATCATCTAACTTCCAAGTTGCAGAATTCAAATCAAATTTTTTTCTGATTCCTCTAATTCATTTTTTGCTCATTGTAGCAGTCTTTATGAAAAAATACTCATCTTATATTTTATCAACTTCTCTATTAACCAGAATATTCTTTCTGTAGTATTTTAGTATGTCTTATTCATTAATCATAACCCTTCAGAGCTGTAATAAATCTGAGGTACAGTACATACTCAATCAGAAATGAAGCTTTTCATTATTTTTGTTACCAGTTTAATGGTCAGTGAAATTCATTGCTTAGTACAATTACATTTATAAATATAATTCTTATTATACTATAATGATCATCTTACATATCTAGCTTTTTTAACCAGATGCTGATTTCTTTGAAATCAAGGGAAGTATATAATTCATATATATTCAAAGAACCTAGAATAGTAAAACATACTCAGTTGTAAATGTTTGTTTAAAGAATAATTTGTAATACATGCCATATTTTTCTGTTTGTCAGATTATTTGATTGGGAAATTATATTCACTGTCTGTGGTAGAACACACACAAACACATACTTACACACAAATGGAGGAATCTTACAAGCATTTAGAATCTCTTCTTTATATTTGAAGAATATAAAACACATGAATTACAGCAAATTTTATCAGTTTAAAAATATGAAGTACAGGCTGGCGCTGCGGCACACTTGGCTAATCTTCCACCTGCAGCATCAGCGCCTTGGGTTCTAGTCCCAGTGGGGCACCGGATTATGTCCTGGTTGCTCCTTTTCCAGTCCAGCTTGCTGCTGTGGTGCTGAAAGGCAGAGGAGGATGGCCCAAGTGCTTGGGCCCTGCACCTGCGTGGGAGACCAGGAGGAAGCACCTGGCTCCTGGCTTCGGATTGGCACAGCACCGGCCGCAGCAACCTTTTTGGGGGTGAACCAACGGAAGGAAGACCTTTCTCTGTCTCTCTCACTGTCTAACTCTGCCTGTCAAAAAAAAAAAAATATGAAGTACAGAATTTCTTACAAGAAAGAAGTCTATCAGAATAATTTAATACAAACGTATTATTTAAACATGTGAAGTAACTGAGACCTCAAGAGTGTATATAAATAGTATAATTTAAGGTCATATATTGAGTTAAAGCCCAGGAGAGTATTCTTTCCTATATTTACTTGTTTCTTAACTCTTTTCAGTTCTATCTTTATTGAATGGTAAATAGATTGCTGGGAGGAGTCAAATGTTTTTGTCAGTTTTGGAAGATTATGCTTCTTAAATGAATTATATCTCTATGTAGTGTCAATGTGTTAGACAGATAGATTAGTTGAGACATGAAATAGCTTTCCATGGAGAAAAATAAAAAGAGAGGTTCCATTTCAATAGTATGGTTATCTCAGAATTAGGTATGTTCTTATGAAAAGAGCACTACATACAAAGTTGTAATTCTGGCAACAACTAGATTTGTATCCTTTACCTAAGCATTTAGTTTCCATCTCTATTTTTTTAAATTGTAGAATGAGGACATTTTAGTGATTTTTCACCCTGGAGTATTACATCCCTTGAAGGTTATTTGGAAATGTGGCTGGGGATTTTTTGCTTGTCACCATGACGGGGTACTTTTCAAAATTAGGTGAGGATTTCTGAGGAAAACAAATATTTCTTAAATGTGTAAAACAAACTCATTTATTGAAACTATTTTCTTGACTAAAGTGCCAATCATGCCTCTATTGAGAATTAGTGGGATATTTTTTCTAATTCTAAAACTTCTGCACAAGGCAAATGACTTGAGAAAAAATGTTTCAATCTCAACACATTTCTAAAAGGTGAATAGAAGGTTATTTCTTTGCCTTGGGAAACGAAAAGCAATTAGCATCTTTTTAGTTTTCTTTCAATATGACTAAGTCATCTTGCAGGAGTTTAAGCTTTCAGGAAGCCCATAAATTAATTACTAGGCATAGCAGATCTTTGGGTCAAGTTCTAGGATAAAGTCTGGAGAATCCACTTGAGTCAGTGTTGAGTTGTCTAAAAGTTCAATATACATATATGCTTACATTTAAAAGTTCTTGGGAAAGTAATATTAAAAGATAAGTTTATTTTGGGGCACAGACAATTTTGAAATCCATGCATAGTGTTTTTGTAATATGCACTTTTCATGACCTTTTTGAAATAAAAGAGAAATAATGCTAGAATAAAAGGTTTCAGACATACAGTGTGAAGGTGCCTTTTCCTGTATACTAACATGTTTTGCAGAGGGCTTTCCTAGGACATGTGTATCTCCATATATATATATATATATATATATATGTATATATAAATTGGGTTCAGACTTGTACTTAATGGAATTGGGTTTGAACTCTGAGAACATCTTTCAAGAGACTGAGCAAGCCGTACTATTTATGGTATTTTGGTGGTAAGGATGCTGACACATTCTTTTATTACTAGAACATAAAATACATCATCATGGTGTCTTTAAACTATTGAGTTCAAACCGAAGAGAGTTTACTGTATATTTGGATGGAAGAAAGACATTATTCTCTTCTGTAAAGCAAAGGCATGTGCTGATCTTAATGGTTGCTGATACACTGTTGAAAGTTTAATATAAAGTTTCATTTTATTGATAATCTCATGTCTAAGCTTTCAAAATATGTTTCAGATTGCATTCATCTTTGTTTAATATGTTTTAACCATATTGTCCCAAAGGTTAAGTATTTTTTTCAACCAGGACTTTAACTTGTACTTCTTATTGTTTACACTGCTGAAAACAATCATTAGGTTTGTAGCCAGAATTCCTTGTGATGAATTCATGCAAAAAGTAACAGATTCTTAAGTAACATACCTTTGTATAGGAGATCTCTTCAAGAACTCTGGCAGAGCACAGATGGATTTGAAATTGTTGGTTTAGGCAATTACTATCTATGTGACTCCACAAAAGACAGAATCTGGTAAGCAATAGGTACTGATATGTCAGTTTCTCTTCTAAGTTATATGAACTCTAATTATTGAATTTCAAAAAATCAATAATTATAGCCACTATCTTTTGAGTTCTTACTATTTAAAAATGTGTTTTACTGTTTTAAATAAGCTTCCTTGTGTGAGTGGAACTGATATGCATCCAATGAATACTAGTAATAGACAATAAACTTTTTTTAAAATTTATTTTAAAGATAGAGTTAGACAGTGAGAGAGAGAGAGAAAGGTGTTCCTTCCTTTGGTTCACCCACAAAATGGCCGTCACAGCCGGAGCAATGCTGATCTGAAGCCAGGAGCCAGGTGCTTCCTCCTGGTCTCCCATGTGGGTGCAAGCACCCATGCACTTGGGTCATCTTCCACTGCCTTCTTGGGCCACAGCAGAGAGCTGGACTGGAAGAGGAGCAGCTGGGACCAGAACCCTGGCCCATATGGGATTCTGGTGCTGCAGGCAGAGGATTAGCCAAGTGAGCCTCGGCGCCAGCCTCCACAATAAACTTTTTAAAAGAATTAATAGTCACGTGTGGCTGGTGCCGCGACTCACTAGGCTAATCCTCCGCCTGCGGCGCTGGCACCCCAGGTTCTAGTTCCGGTCGGGGCACCGGATTCTGTACTGGTTGCTCCTCTTCCAGTCCAGCTCTCTGCTGTGGCCTGGGAAGGCAGTGGAGGATGGCCCACGTGCTTGGGCCCTGCACCTGCATGGGAGACCAGGAGGAAGCGCCTGGCTCCTGGCTTTGGATCGTTGCAGCGCACCGGCCGCAGTGGCCATTTAGTGGGTGAACCAACGGAAGGAAGACCTTTCTCTCTGTCTCTCTCTGTCACTGTCTAACACTGCCTGACAAAAAATTAAAAGAAAAATCATGTGTTAATGGCAGAAAAAGTTCTCTAATATTAAATTGATGTGAATGATAGTTTCTGATGTTTTAAAATTCAAATGTTTCAATTTATATAGCATCTGGATTTTCATCATATTCACCTGAACACTGTACTTGGCCACAATACAACATATGAAAATATGCTGTCAGAGAATTTTTCTAATATGTTACAGATGAAAACATTTATAATTTTTTCTTTACAGAGTTCTAAGAGACTATTGGAAGCAATTTGCTTCAGCACCCCAATCAATAAATGATTTATTACATTTGTTTTATTTCTTATGGTTCTTGATTTGATTTTTAACTGTAGCTATTATCTAGTAGCAGTGCATTTTATATTCATTTTAACATTTCCTTGAGACAGACTGGAAGTTTCTTTCCTTTGGCTTATTAATTGTGGATCCCTGAAGACCATCAGGCTTTATAGGATATTTTTTAAGGGAAAAGGTTGGTTTC
Source organism: Oryctolagus cuniculus (assembly GCF_964237555.1). Classification (NCBI taxonomy): domain Eukaryota; kingdom Metazoa; phylum Chordata; class Mammalia; order Lagomorpha; family Leporidae; genus Oryctolagus; species Oryctolagus cuniculus. The sequence continues at coordinate 76,089,272 of NC_091432.1, read as the reverse complement.
ATTCATTTCTCCCTTAGCATGGCCTGCAAAACCCAGCATAATCTCATGTTACCTTTCCCTCTAGTTTCATCACCTGCAACTCACCCTTACTTAGATATTTCAGTTCTATAGGACTATTTACTGCATTAGGACTTTGTGTTTGTCATCTCTACTTTTTGAATGCTTTGCTCTTAGATTTTCATAGGACTGACTCTTTCTTATTCTTCAGATTTAAACTCAAATGTCCCTTCTGGAGAGGAGCATTTCCTAACCACTAAACTAGAAATACACATAAATCACTCTCTATAAGACTATCATTTAAAAAATTTCATTATAATATCAATAAGCATTATAAATAATTTTCTTTCCTTGTTTATCTTATTTTCTGATCAGTCTATATTCTACCAGAGTATAAATTCAATAAGGACAGCATTATTCACCACAGTATTTGTAAGATATGGAAATGTACTCATATAGAGGAAGTCTGAATTCATTCTAAGAATGACTTAGACTTCATTGTGATAAAAACTAATACTGTCCATGATTTCTTTTAACTAAAATTAATAGATTATTATTCTTATTGGAACTCTAGGAGACCTTTTTTAAATTTTGATTTTATAAAGATAGAAACTGAGATTTACAGAGAGAGATTTACTTCATTGATCAAAGCTAGACAGTAAGAGCTAGGATGGATTCAATGAACCTGAATCCCAGAATTCTGAGTCCTTTTACATTTTATTTTGTATGTTAGCAGCTTCTCATAGTGCATTTAGTCTGTGAAATGGCTTGTGAGTTTCACAAATGCTTATTTGTAACTTAGAAATCTAAAATCTAAATCTAAAATCTCTGAAAACGCAAAAGCTTGTGTAACCTTGGCATCAAAACTTATTTGGTGTCAGAAACCTAACATAAACTAACTTAAGACTATTTAGAGTCATCATGCAGCCTACTTAGTGTAACTATTCGTATATTGCTTTGCAGAAATAATAATGCTTTGATTATAGGCTTTTGCCCCAGATCCTACTAGAACCATTATGTAATACCGGGTAAATTCACTGTGTAACTTCTCTAAAATTCAAATATTTCTGAATTTCAAAATTCACACTAAGGATTTCAGGTGTGGTAGAATAGACATATATTTAAATCATATGTCCTTTATCATTGGGAAATTAGGTGACTAAGAGCAATGTAGCCACAAAAGAGAGTGAAGGAATTATTTGTTATAACAACCTTAAATTGCGAATGAGACAAATGAAAGGTTAAGTGAGTTATAAAACATCAGATAGTTAGAAAACTAGTGTATTTAATCTTTTTCCAGTCCAGAAAATTTTTGATCAGAGCATAAACAGAAAGGATATTAATGATTACCATGCTCATTCTCTGGATCTTTTCACATATTTCATCTTAGTAATCTTCACAACTGACTGAAGTAGGTACCAATATTGTCTTCAGATGGGTAAGAAGTTTTGAGAAGTTACATAAGTTGTCCAAGGTCACAGAAGTAAAAATAGTACATTAGGAATTTGTACTCGGGACAGTCTGGTTCTCAAAACTATATTTGTAACCCTGGTTTCTAATTCATGAGACTTTCATAAGAATAAGGTCATCATATGATTCCTTGAATAAAGTGTGAACTATAAATCCTTTTAATTGCTTAAAATAAATGAGGTTAGGATCTCAAAAAATAGAAATTTAAAATTTTATAGAGGTGGGCCAATTTTTTTTTATATTGGAGTGCTCGGGTTTTAAGACTATTTGCTGAGTTTGCATACTTTTTGAATGATAATAAACTAAGAATACTTAGGCATACCAAATATATTAATTATCCATCTACCTATAAGATCAGAAAATATCTAAGGAACAAATCAACTATTAAACATATTAAGGTGACACTGTTTCTCAAGCCAGAATAATATACCCTTTGCAAAGACAAATGAATGGAACTCTTAAATTTAAGTTAAATTGTTTTCATATTACTTAAAAATTCATAACATTAAATGATTTAGTCTCATGTACTTTTAAAATCCTAAACAACTACTATACCAAAATATATTTATAACTTAAATCCAATCAAAACTATGAATAAGTACAATCCAAATGAAAATCATTTATTTAGTATAATCAATGTTTGTCAGAATTAAGTCACATTCCTGCAACATCCCAGTGGTAAAAATGGCTTTTACCTGTTTTTTTTTTTTAAAATGCATGACATGTCATCACTGTTTGTCATATGTTGGATCTCTTCTGTATTGTTGCATTGTTTATATTGTGTTCAAACAGCTGTAAAATGCTAGTCTGCATAGTGGTCCTTGAGGTCATTTAGGCTTCACAGGACTTGAATGCATCATTACGTATTAAGCCCTCCTCTGTTCTTTTCTTATTAGCATTGGGCAGTTAAAGTAGTGCCACTTGGCATCCATCTAGTTGTAAATACTAACACCAATGTGTACACTAAAATTCACAAGATTACATTCAATTGAAAGGTGGCCATTCAGGCAAACCAGCACCAGCATGTATTTCTAACAGTACTTTTAAGTTATCATCAAAAGTGAAATGGCAAAATTAAAAATCAGTTAATAGTAATAAATTGTGGATCTCCACAGATCTCCAAGAATCCAAACATAATAATATGAGAAACACAGAGTGTGGCATATCATTTTTCTTTAAAGCATTGATCATTATTTCTACTTTATCATTCAACTATCAAAGCTTGGTTCTTTATTTCTTCTGAATAGGAGACTGTGTTGTGGGCATTACCAGTTTTACAGTATCATTCTTCAAAGCAATCCCAAGTGTCTTCCCCCAAGATAGCAAAATTCCTTTAAACTTTCCAGCTGAAGCTAACCAGAGCACCATTTTGATGATCCATTATCAAATTGTTAGGGATAGAAACTGACAACTTCTCAAAAGAAAATTACATGTATTGGAGGGTTGGAGGGGGAAATGTCACATGTATTTATCCAGAAGGAAATGAGAAGGAATAACAAAACAAAGATTAATCAAGCTCAATAATTTTAAATTGTGACCATTCATTAGAATCACATTATAAGAGCACAATTGCCTGAGTTACAGCGAGGGCTTATGATTTAATTGGTCTCAATCAGGTAAAGGATATTAGATTTTAAAAATAGACTTATTTTTAAAGCACAATTTGGTTCATAACAAAATTAAGAAGATGCAGATTTTTCCTATTTACCCACTGTCTCCGCATATGTGTGGGTTCACCCATTATTAACATCCTTCACCAGAGTGGTACATTAACTGCAGCTGATAAACCTACATTGACATCTTCATCTCCCAAAGTCCATAGTTTACATTAAGGTTACACTTGGTGTTGCACATTGTGTGAGTTTAAACAAATTTGTTATAATAAGTATCCTCTATCACAGTAACATGCAGAGTAGTTTCACAGCCCTAAAAAATACTATTGTGTTTTTTAAAAGCTCTTCAGATAATGTTAATGTATCAATAAGGGTTGAGCATCGCTAATAGCTGAAGGAAAACCAAGTATGTCATTTCTGTTTTATATACTCTGTAATGTCATTCAAAATCAGATAATTATATATGAGCTCCAGAACAGCATGGATTAAAATATCTCTAAGACCTAACTATTGCCTACATCATTAGAATCACGGTCACTCTTCCTCTGCTGAATTGCTGAATTGCCTCTATAAGATTTGGTTTTATCTGATAAGTTGATTTATTTAAGTTCTTAAAAGTTATTCATACATATAAGTGTGTTTATTATGTGTTGGATAGAAATGAGTTGGTTCTTACCCTCTTAAAACTATGGAAATTATCATTAAAGATGCATGAAATTATTTTAATTTAACCAATTTGAGATTATTCTCAGTGTAGTGCTCCAGACAGCCAATAGTAGCTCAGAGAAGTTGGCTTAATTGTATTCCATGACTTGAGATATTCCTTGTAATAGTCATGAGGTTGTGTTCTCAGATTATATTAGAATCAGCATATTTTTAAAGATTTATTTATTTGAAAGAGTTACAGAGAGAGAGAGAGAAGAAGAAGATAAAGGCAGAGACAGACACACACACACATACACACACACACACACAGAGAGAGAGAGAGAGAGAGAGAGAGAGAATCTTCTATCTACTGGTTCATGCCCTAGATAGCTGCAATGGCCAGGTCTGATCCACACTGAAGCCAGCAGCAACAGTATTCAAAGTAAGATCTTAAAATCCAAGTAGGTATCCCTACTACTTCATTCTATCAACAAATATTTATTGGAAAATTATGTTAGTGGATTAAATACCAGAAAAACTCCTAAAACGTTTGGATTTAGAGATACAGTTTAGCACTGCCATGAAGATTAAATGAGCAAAGGAATACAATGTTATAAAGAAGAGAACAGAGCACTCTGTTTGAGTTCTTGTCAGGATTACAATGAACAGATATTCTGTGCTTGATATGCATTCCTGACATGTTTAAGTTTGTAACAGTACATTCCTCCAAGCACACTGGAAAGGAAGGTAAGAAGATAGAATCCCCTGGGTGATGTTAAAGGAATGCACAGTCTGTGTTAGAATGAGAACATATATTCCATTCTCAAAAAGAAGATCTCAGTGTTTAAATGATGGTCCCTTTAGAAAAAGTCTGCAAATGTACATAGATTCTTGAGTATCCTTGGGAAAAACATGCAGAGCTGCCATTTTTCCCAAGGCATCTTGTTATTTCTGCAGGATTTAGTACTGTGTAACCCAATTGCTTAGGCAAATACTCATTTAAACTCCAGGCAATATTTCCTTTTTATATTTGTGGGGAGGTCTAATTGTATGACCCCTGTACTGTTATATTGAAAGTACACCCTTGCCAATAATGGCTTGTTGGTGAGAACCTATCATAATGTGAAAATTTCGTATGTTTCATTAACATCATTCAGGCTACTTTGAAACTTTTAGTAATCATAAAACAAATAATAATAACAAAATAAAAGATCACAACCCACAGTGAGCTTTATTAAGGGACATATTTATCATGTTGTTATTTCCACAGTTTTGTTTACCAGATAGGAATCTATTGTTCATTGTTAATACATGAGTGTCCAAATTGTGTCAAAACAGCCATGTCCTGTGTTAATTGGTTGTTATTTCTCACATTTAGCAAAATATAATTCTATAAAACTGCATATATATATTTATATTTGAGCAATATGAAGTATAATGGAGCTTTAAAAAGTTAATGGAGGGGCCGGCACTGTGCACAGTGGGTTAATGACCTGACCTGAAGCACTGGCATCCCATAATAGTTGCTGGTTCTAGTCCCAGCTGCTCCTCTTCTGATCCAGCTCTCTGCTATGGCCTGGGATAGCAGTAGAAGATGGCCCAAGTCCTTGGGTCCCTGCATCCTCGTGGGAGACCCGGAAGAAACTCCTGACTCCTGGCTTCAGATCAGTGCAGCTCCGGCCATTGTGGTCATCTGGGGAGTGAACCAGCGGATGGAAGACCTCTCTCTCTGTCTCTATCTCTCTCTGTAACTCTTTCAAATAAATAAAAATAAATCTTTTTTTAAAGCTAATGGAAATCTAATTATCTTTTTAAAATGATTCATGTAATTAATTTGAAAAGGGAGAAGGTGAGGGAGAGAGACTGACCGACCTGCTTCTTCACTCCCTTAATGCCCACAACAACTGGGACTGGGACAGGTCAAGCTAGGAGGCTCAAATTAATCTAGATCTCCCACATAGATGACATGGACCCAACTGTTTGAACCATCACCTGATGCCTCTCATGTGGTACATTTTTAGGAAGCAGGAATTAGGAAGAGAGTTAGGACTTGATAGGCACTCTGCTGTGAAATGCAGGTGGTCCAAGCAGCTTCTTAACTGCTGTGCCAAACAGCATCTCATATATTTTAATTCTACTTTCCATAACTTTTTGAAGTCTCCCTCACATGTACAGAATTCTTCGAGGGCTCCATGATAAGTATTTATAGGGGTATATGCCCAACAACCTTATCTCAAGCATTGCCCCTTTCACTTGCAGAAGTAGCCCCTAGCAGACATGTTTTTACTACGTGACACAGCATCATTATAATTGATTTATTCAAGGGTGGCCAGAAATAATCTGAGCGAATCACTCACTACACTTGATATTTGAAATCTAGACCAAAAGATAGTAATATCGATTTCTGGTCCAAATCAGAGACTGACCTGGTGTAAGATCTCTCTAAGCTGTCATACCAAATACATTGAAATCATTGAAAAAACTTTAAATGAAATAGTAATAACAATAAGTTTAAAGGCATAAAATGAAATCTACAAATGCTGAAAACAGAGAACCCCAGCTGTGAGTAGCAAGTGAAGCTGGGTTGCCTTCTGCAATGACATGTTTAATATATACACTTTAAGAACAGGGGCTTAATGTCTCACATGGGTGATACTGGAACCCAAAAGTCCCACACAGAGACCATTTGTTATCAAAGGAGGCAACATGAAAATAGGTTGGTAACTCCAGGTCTTGGAAAGTATAAAGGACATACCTTATGTGCCTTCTCAGATCCTGCTGGGACTATTGCTGTGGTCCTTCAACAACCACAATGGAGTATCAGTATTTAAGGATCAGAAAACCCTTTAATATTTTTGAAAAGATGTATTTATTTATTTGAAAGGAGAGGAGAGGAGAGGAGAGGAGAGGAGAGGAGAGGAGAGGAGAGGAGAGGAGAGGAGAGGAGAGGAGAGGAGAATGCTTCCATCTGCTGTTTCACTCCCAAGATGGCCACAGTGGCCACGACTGGGCCAGACCAAACCCAGGAGCCAGGAACTTCATCTTGGTCTCGCATGTGGATGCAGGGGTCCAGCACTTGGACCATCCTTCTCTGCTTTCTTAGGTGCATTATCAGGGAACCAGATTGGAAGTGGAGCAGCCAGGATTCAGACTGGTGCTGGCATGGCAGGAGGCAGTTTAACCTGCTATACCACAATACCAGCCCCAACGTACTTACTTTCCAATACATATATAGACATTTACTTTTAAATATATGTATAAATTCAGAGACAGCAATTATACAAATGTCAAATTGGTATGATATGAAATGATCAGAATAAACACCAAATATATCACTTAAGATCAAGTAGAAATAATAAAGTGACCTGAAAGCAATTTTTAAAGTAAATGTCATTGAAATTTTGAAAGCTTGCTTGTAACTCCCCACCAACCAACCCACAGGTACTCCAAAACTCATGACTGGGAGAACAGCATCTGGAGTTAAAGTTGCTCCCTGAATTTTTGTTTTTGATAAGTTTAATGTACTTTATGGACTTTCTTTGCCACAATGGCCATGTCTCACAATTCTCCATGAATGCTGCTATTTGAAAAGAGCAGTTGATGATTTTGGTGGTGAAAACAGAAAGTCCTTCTTATATTCTTGGAATAGGAAGACAAAGAGTACCAGGTGGTTGATACTGAAGTGAAGGGAAAGCAGATGAGGATGGGGATGAGCTATGTAGAAATGCCAGAATCACTTGAGGCCTTTTTCTTTCTTTTTTTGAAGGTTTATTTTATTTATTTGAAAGACGGAGTTACAGAGAGAGGTAGAGGCTTAGAAAGAGGCCTCTTAGAGAGGCTTCCATCCACTGGTTCACTTGCTAAGTGACCACAATGGCTGAAGCTGGGCCAATCTGAGGTCAGGAGCCAGCAGATTCTTCTGGGTCTTCCACATGGGTGCAGGGACCTAAGCACTTGGGCCATCCTCCTCTGCTTTCCCAGGCCTGTTAGAGGGCTGGGTCAAAAGTGGAGCAGCCAGGACTTGAACTGGCGCCCATACAGGATGCTGGTGCTACTAGCTGGGGCTTTAACCCACTATGCCACAGTGTTGGCCCTGAGGCCCACTTCTTCCCCAGACACCGATATTAATATTGATATATTTCTTCACCAGTGATCTTGGTGGTTTAGAAAACTTCCCAGAAAGGGGATCCTAGAGATCAAGAATTTTTGTGCAAATATTCATATCATTCTGGTTAGGAGAAAGGATCATCTTTGAAGGAAGAGTGCACAAGGCAGGAACTTGCTAAGTTGAAGAAAGAGCTGGTATTATCTGACAGGTGCCTAGAAATACAAGAAAATGGATTGGCACTATGGGTGGATGGAGAGTTCAGCAAAACTATAGCAAGAGGGAATTTTTTGAAGCAGTTACAAGAGTGGACTGTCAAGACAGATGTGGAAAGAAAATTGCTGGGTGTTCTTTATTAAGAAATCTGCAAAAAGAGCCCTCATTTATGATGAGTTGTTGATTAATCTTAGTGTGATACTAGACTTTTGATTAAAACAATAATTTACTTAAGGTTACAAATCAGAAGTCATGTTGCTATTGTGTTTATAAGCAAACTATGGTTATTACTAATGGCCACATCCAACCCCTCTACTATACCAGGGTCTCTTTACTATCCTTTTTAGGCACACACTCACCACATTCCCACTTAACTGAGTACCATTTCAATGAATTTTTAAACTTCTTACTTATTTTGAGAAATGTGAAAGACTGGTGACACTTGAGAATTAGAGTGTAACTACTTTATATTTAACATGTTCTACCTATCATTTATCAGTTACAAGACACTCTAGTGAATTATCTTTTTGGAATTTTCTTCAGAATTAGATTTAATTGGTCATCTAATTATTTGGAAATGTATTCAGCCTTAAAGGGCCAGCATTGTGGTGTGGTGTACAGTTACAGCACCTCCTATCAGAGTTTGAGTCTTGGTTGCTCCACTTCTGATCCAGCTTCCTACTGATGTGCCTAGGAAGGCAGCAGGTGATGACTCAAGTGATCTGTGCCCCTGCCTCTCATATGGGAAATCCAGATGGAGTTCCTGGCTCCTAGCTTCAACCCAGCCCTGGCTATTGTAGCCATATGGGGAGTGAAGCAACAGATGGAAGATTTATCTCTATCTCTTCCTCCCTCTTGCTCCTTCCCTCCCTCTCTCTACCTCTTTGTTGTTATACCTTTCAATTAAATAAATAAATTTTAAAAATAAGCAAATTTAAAGATGTGAATAATTTCAGGTTAGAGTATAAGGGATTGAGATAGAGAAGATATGAGGGAGAAGCTAAGATATACAGATGATAGAGAAACAGTGGTATAAGTACAAATAGGGAGGAAAGAGAGAACACAGAGACGAGGGAAAAGCAATGATGATTTCAAAGGAGACAATGGCTGATAATTTTCCAAAAGGAAGACATGTAAGTCCCAAACAAATAAAATAAATAAAAACAAACTCACACCCAAATATATCATAATGAGACTAGAAAACATAAAGGATAAATAAAATCCTAAAAGCTGTGAGAAGTAAGAGAAATTTTCTGCAATGCAACAGCAAGTAGGCTGCTTAACAGGAACAGTAGATGCCAAGAGTTGATTAGTCAAGCTGAGCCATTCATTAGATAGGAGATTAAACCTTAGAGCAAAAACAAACATTTTCTTCCTGTCATGTGCACAGAGAAAAAAATCAAGCCACTCAACCAAAAGAAGAATAAAGCAAGCATCTCTGTGGAAAAGTAGAGTGACAGATAGGGAGAGAGAATAATCTATATTGCTAATGACTTTCCAGGACCTGGTTCCAGTCCTTGAAAGACTTACCTGTTCTTGGCTTCCATAAACTTTCAATAAATCCATCTTTCATTTAAAAGTTTTTAAATTACTTTAAGTTGGGACTTGTTATTTAAACTGGAATGTTAATAGGATAATCTGTAAAATATGCAAAGGATTAAAAACAAACAAAATCCATGTAATATTTGTAATTACTATATATGCAAGTCTGCTTGTGTTTCCATATGGTGGTGGCAGTGGTGCTTTGATAGAGTTGAATTGGCAGCAAGAAGATATGTGAGTTCAAGTGCATACCTTTGGATATTTTAAAACCCCATGGAGAGATGAAGATGTAGACAACTAACTTGACAAGATTATAGGGCTATGCTGACCCCTGTTCATCGATTTGCTGAGCTCTGTAGAAAAAACTGAGCTTTTGAGGCCTGAAATGGCTTCTCCAATGTGACACAGTTTAGTAAGTCATGGAGGTGAAATTCTAACACAGACTGTGTGTCCAAAGTTCACAGATTTTGCTTCCTTAATAACAATAACAATATCTACCAATTATGTGCTGAGGCTCAGTAGTTTTACAAAGCCTATCTCATTTAATCTATACCCAGAGATACTGTCATTACTGTATTTATAGAAGAAGAAAATATAGTTTACCATCCTTAAATAAAGTGCCTACAGTTATCCAATTAGAAATGTGGATATCACAGTTCAAGTTGGGATGAATTGAGGGTTGTGTTCATTCTCTTCCATATATACCCTTTCATGGATCTTCTCAGCCTTTCCTGCCATGTGTTTCCTAGAAGACCTCTTATCTTCATAAGTGTATAGATGAGAAGAATTTGTATCTATGCTTTACATATATACCAAGACTTCAAAGGACATGTAGTAAGCTCTCCCAGAATTTTCTCATCAATGATCTCCCCAGTAATTATATGAAAGAAGCCCTAGGTTCTACAGATCAATAAATTTATAGCCAGGGAACACATGGCTGATTTTTTTCTTTATGAACCCCATATATCTGTGAATGATTCTATGACAACCTCCTTTCCTCCCCGAGCCCACACACTCATTGTGTTCTCCTTTGGTGTGTTTGTGTTTAGTTTACTTTTCAGCTGACAAATCTATGTATGTTTATTGTATACAACAAGATGTTGTGATTTAACTGACACATGAGAGTGGTTACCCAGGCATAGTCAAACAGTATCCCTAAGTCATGCTAGCAGAGAATCAGCAGCCTTAACTGCAGCTGGCTGGTTGGTTGTCCTCCAAATTTCAGATGTAGTATTTTTGGATATGGTATACTTAGCAACACTTTCCTTATTTTTAGTATTTAGTCACAATTCTGGAGCCACAGGGGGTATTCTACTTGATATACTAATTTAGTTATAATGACGTGACACACAAACTACATTTCAGAAAATTTAAAATAGTGACTATATGAGGAAACAGTAAAGATGAGTAGGGCTGAGACAGGGAGACTGAGGCCCACACTGATATTAAGGCTAAGAGAAGCTAACTCTGGCCAATGTATTATGAGTACTAAACTTATTCCAAATTTTATAGAAAGAGCCAAAGTTTTTTATTTTTTAAGATTTATTTATTTATTCACTTATTTCAAAGTCAGAGATACAGAGAGAGAGACAGAGAGACAGATCCTCCATCTGCGGATTCAGTTCCCAAATAGCAGCCTTCATTGGCTGGGGCTGGACCAGGCCTATGCCAGGAACCAGAAGTTTGTTCTAGTTTTCCCACATGGGTGGCAGGGGCTCAAACACTTGGGTCATCTTCCTCTACTTTCCCAGGCCATTAGCAGGGAGCTTGATGAGAAATAGAGCACCTGGGACACCAACCAGTGCCCATATGGGATGCCAAAGTGCAGGCAGCAGCTTTACCTGCTGCACCACAATGTCTGCCCCAGAAAGAGCCTAAGTTTTTAATCATTAGTTTTTTGACCAATAATTTCATTATGGGACTCTGTGGAGTCTCATGGCTTAAATAAGGTGCCTTAAGGAATGCTAAGAGAGAAATTAAGGAATCTCAATACTTACTTATATGCATAGCTTCTTATTATCTATTAACTTGATAAATACTTATTAAACAATTACTGGATGTCGGGCTAGGAGACATATTTTTGATCAAGAGTTGGATAATTATATTTATGATTTCATTGAGGAATCACCTATCTATCAAATAATGACACAAACTGATACATATTGGTCATTTAGTTAAGCCCTCTGGTGGAAGGTATTCATTTTAAGGTATTGAAAGAATTTAATTAGACCTATGGATCAGAGAAGACTCCCCGAAGAAATGAACATATGAGTTAAGTTCAGAAAAGATGAGATGTTTACACAAGGCGATGATAAGGAGGCAGGAATGAATAAGGAAAAGAACATTCCAAATGTAGGGAACAGCAAATATGAGGACCTAATCATAGAAAGAATAGATTCAATACTTTTTGAACTGCATGGCTGGAATACAGAGTGGAGGAAAAAAAAAGATGAGACTCGAGAAATAAGTATAGATGAAAAAAAGTTTTGTGTATCAAGTTATTTAATTTCATCTCTAATGTAAGAATAAGCTATTAAATAATAATAATAAGCTTATATTAAATATAAGAGGATAAACGATTGTAGATTCATATGCAGTTGTAAGTGATAATATATAGAGATTGCATATACCCTTTACTGCTTTTCCCCAGTAAAATCTTGTGAAAGTATAGTACAACACCACCACCAACTAATGACATTGAAACAGTCAAGATACGGAACATTTCCATCACCATGGGGCTCCCACCTGTTGCTGTTTTATGGCCACACTGACTTTCTTCTTGTCTTCACCATATATTAATCCTTGGCAACCACTGACCTGTTCTCCATTTTGTAATTTTTATAATTTCAAAACTGCTATATAAATTAAATCATACATGAAACCTTTTGGAATAATATTTCATTATGCATAATTATCTGAAGATTTACCAAGGTTGTGGCATTTATTTATTTTTTTATTTATTTTTTATTTAATGAGCATAAATTTCCAAAGTACAGCTTATGGATTACAATAGCTTCCTCCCCACCCCGTAACTTCCCTCCCACCCACAACACTCCCCTCTCCCACTCCCTCTCGCCTTCCCTTCACATCAAGATTAATTTTCAATTATCTTTATATACAGAAGATCAATTTAGCATATATTAAGTAAAGATTTCCACATTTTGCTCCCACACAGAAACACAAAGTGTAAAATACTATTTGAGTACTAGTTATAGCATTAATTAAACACCTAAGAGTAATTGTGTATTAATTGCAGAGTTCAACCAATAGTTTTAAGTAGAATATACAATGCAACTTTTGTATTGTTGTGGCTTCCCCCCCACAACCTCCCTCCCTCCCGTGGCCCTCCCCTCTCCCACTCCCTCTCCCATCCTGCCCTTCATCACGTTTCATTTTCAATTACCTTCATATACTGAAGATCAACTTAGTATATACTAAGCAGGGATTTCAACAGGCTGCACTCACACAACTGAACCAGGTATAGGGTATTGTTCGACTAGTAGTGTTGTTTTTGAGTTTCATAGTTAAACACATTAAGGACAGAGATCCTATGTAGGGAGCATGAACCCAGTGACTCCTGTTGTTGATTTAACAATTGGTACTCTTATTTATGATGTCAGCAATAACCTGAGACTCTTGCTATGAGCTGTCTAGGCTATGGAAGCCCCTTGAGTTCACCAACTCTGAATTTGTTTAGTCAAGGCCGTATCACAGTGGAGGTTCCTTCCTCCCTTCAGAGAAAGGCGTGTGGCATTTATTAATAGTTTTTTTTCTATGTGTGTTCCATGGTAAAGATGTACTGCAATTCAACAATTCACTCATTAAAAGACATCTATATTATTTCCAGTTCTTGCAGTATGAATACAGCTATTTTAAGTATTCATGCACAAATTTCTATGTGAACATAAGTTTTAATTTCTTTGGAATAAATGACAGGACTGCAGTTCTTGAATTTTATGGTAGTTGTGTGTTTGGTTTTTAAAGAAAATGCTCAGAAACTAAAAAAAATTAGTATTTCATTAAACTTCAATTTTCATTTTAGAGTCTCACCAGCAGTGTCAAGTAATTCAGTTTCTTTGCATCATTGCAGCATTGTGCTATCAGTACCTCCTATTTTATTCATTTTTATAGACATGCAGTATTATCTCATAATGAGTTTTATTCTTATTTCCCTTATGGGTAATATCTTAGGTCACTCCTGCTGCTATAAAAATATATTAAACTGGGTAATTAATAAATAACATGAATTTATTTCTCACAGTTCTGGAAGCTGGGAACTCCAAGTTGAAGGTGCCAGTGGACTTGGTTTATGGTACAGTGTCATCCTATGTTTCATTAATGACAACTTCTCACTGTATGTTCACATGGCAGAAAAGCAAAAAGGGGCAAAACAGGCTTCCTCAAATCCTTTTTAAGGTGACTCTCCTCTCATGAGCAAATGGTTATCTAAAGGCCCAACCTCAATATTGTTGTATTGGGGGATTAATTTTCAACATGAATTTTGTAGGGACATAAACATTTAAACTATGATAACTAATGATATTGAATTTTTTTTGTTTACTTCTTTTCCATCCTAGTATTCTTTTTAATGATGTATCTGTTCAAACTCATTTAACCTTTTGTTTTTTTAACTTATTCATTTATTTACTTATTTTTTACAGTTATAAACATCTTATATTTCATAATTACAATTTTAGGAACATGGTGATTCTGCCTACCATATCCACCATCACACCCATGCTCCCAACTCCTTGTCCTCCTCTCTCTTTTATTCCCACACTTATTTTTTACTGAGATCTATTTTCAATTGGCTTTATACACATATATTTAACTCTATGTAAACTAAAGAATTCAACAAATAGTTCTTTAAATGTCTGGTAGAGTTCAGCAGTGGAGCCATGTGGTCCTTGGCTTTTATTTCTTGGGCGTATCTTTGTTACTGATTCAATGTCTATATTGGTTATGTGTCTGTTTAGGTTTTCTGTGTCTTAATGGCTCAGTTTAGGTAGATTGTATGTGTTCAAGAATCCAACCATTTCTTATAGGCTTCCCGGTTTGTTGGCATACTGTTCATTGTAGTAATTTCTGATGATTATTTTTTATTTCTGTAATGTATGTTGTTCCAATTCCTTTTTCTTCTCAGATTTTATTAATTTGGGTCTTCTCTCTCCTCTTTTGGTTAGTTGGGCCAATGATGTGTGAATTTTTTTTATTTTTTTGAAAACCCAGCTCTTTGTTTTGCTAAACTTTTATATTTTTTGTTTCAGTTTTTTTTCTCTAATTTTAATTGTTTATTTTCTCTTACTAGTTTTTAGTTTGGTTTGCTGTTGTTTTACTGGATCCTTGAGATGCATTGATAGCTTGCTTATTTGATGCTTTTCCAATTCTTGATGTAGGCACCAATTGCTATAAGCTTTTCTCTTAACACTGCTTAAGTTTTGATATGTTGTATTGTTATCTTCATTTGTTTCCAGAATTTTTTTGATTTCTCTTTTTATTTCTTCAATGACCCACTATTGTTCAGGAGCATGTTGTTCAGTCTCCATGTGTTTGCATATGTTCTGGGGTTCCTGAGTTGTTGATTACCTGCTTCACCCTGTTGGGGTCAGAGAATATGCATAGGATGATTTCAGTTTTTTTGAGTATACTGAGATTTGCTTTATGGCCTAGCATGTGGTCAATCCTATAAAAGTTTCATGTACTGATGAGAAGAATGTGTATTCTGCAACTGTAGGATGGAAAGTTCTGTAGATATCTGTTAGGTCCATTTGGTCTATAGTGTCGATTAACTCCGTTGTTTCCTTGCTGATTTTCTGTCTGGGTGATCTGTCCATTGCGGAAAGTTGGGTATTGAAGTCATCCATTACTATTGTATTGGAGTCTTTGTCCCCCTTTAGCTCTCTTAACATTTCTTTTACATAACCATGTTCCCTGTCAGTAGGTACACAGACATTTATAATAGTTGCATCTTCCTGTTGAATTAATCCCTTAATCATTACATAGTACCCTTCCTTGTTAGTTTTAAAAGCCTTTGTTTTAAAGTCTATTTTGTCTTATATTAGGGTGACTGCACCAGCTCTTGTTTGGTTTCTGTTAGTGTGAAATATCTTTCCATCCTTTCACTTTCAGTCTGCGTGCAACTTTGTTGGTGAGATGTGTTTCCTATAGGCAGCAAATAGATGGGTTTTGTTTTTAACCCATTCAGCAAGTCTGTATCCTTTAACGGGAAAGTTGAGACCATTTACATTTAAAGTGACAATTGATAAATAATAACTTTGACCTGTCATTTTTCCATTAATATTCCTTTTTAAACTTTGGATTTCCTTGTACTTTTACTGGGATAATTTCTTCCTTTACCTTCTTTTGTATTGATGACCATGTTTCTGTGTTTTTGTGTGTTGCACATCCTTAATCATCTTTTTTAAGGCTGGACTGGCAGTGACAAATTCTTTCAATTTCTGTTTTTATGGAAGGACTTTATTTTACCTTCATTCATAAATGATAGTTTTGCAGGGTACACTTTTCTGAGTTGACAGTTTTTTTCTTTCTTTCTTTCTTTTTTTTCTTTTTTTTTTTTTTTTTACAGGCAGAGTTAGAGAGAGAGAGACAGAGAGAAAGGTCTTCCTTTTCCATTGGTTCACCTCCCAAATGGCCGCTACAGCCAGCATGCTGCAGCCAGTGCTGTGCCATTCTGAAGCCAGGAGACAGGTGCTTCTCCTGGTCTCCCAAGTGGGTGCAGGGCCCAAGCACTTGGGCCATCCTCCACTGCCTTCCCAGGCCACAGCAGAGAGCTGGACTGGAAGAGGAGCAACCAGTACAGAATCCGGCGCCCCAACTGGGCATAGAACCCGGGGTGCCGGCACCGCAGGTGGAGGATTAGCCTAGTGAGCCGCGGTGCCAGCCAAGTTTTTTCTCTTAATGCTTGGAAAATACCTCACCATTATCTCCTAGTCAGTAAGGTTTCTGATGAGGAAACCAATGTGAGTCTAATTGGAGATCCTCTGAAAGTAATCTGGTGTTACTATTGTGCACATTTTAGAATCTTTTCTTTATGTTTTACCATAGTGACTTTGATTACAGTGTGTCGTGGTGAAGATTTTTTCTGGTTATGTCTATTAGGAGTTCTATGTGCTTCCCGTACTTGGATGTCCCCTGCTTTTTACAAATTAGGGAAGTTTTCTCTTATTATTTCACTAACAAGTCCTTCTAATCATTTCTCTCTTTCCATGCTTCAGGAACTCCTAGAACCCATATGTTGGGTCGTTTGATAGTATCCTGTAGATTCCCAACAGTGTTTTTATAGTTTTCTAATTTCCTCTTCTTGTTTTTGTCTAACTATATAATCTCCTGTGATTTATCTTCTAAGTCAGCTATTCTTTCTTCTGCTTCACTTATTCTGTTATTAAAGCTTTCCACTGCATTCTTTTTATTTGTTCTATTGAATTCTCCATTTTCAAGATTTCATTTTGCTTTCTCTTTAAGATCCCAATTTCAAGGGAGAAATTTTCTTTCATGTCATGTACAGATTTCATTAGTTCATGTATTTGTTTCTGATTTCTTCTAAGTAATCCTATGATCCATTTTTTTAATTCCATCTCTGGCATTTCAAACTCTTCATCTTCACAATCTAGTATTGAAGTGTTGTGTTCTTATGGGGTGTCATGTTGTCTTTCTTTATTCTTGTTTCTTGAATTGGTGCCTGTATTATTTGGCATTTGTGGTGATATGCTTTGGTTTCTTCTTTGTCTTTTCACTATGGTGGCTTTTATCTTTGGGCCATGTCTGTGTAGATTAGTGGAGTGATTGCTTTCAGGGAATACCAAGAGGCCTGTGGTGGGTGTGGCCAGGGAGCTCTGTTTAGAGCTCCAGGGTAAAGGGCGTATCTTAGGTGACATACTCAGGTTGGGCATGGTAAACCTCCTCTTTTTTTTTTTTTTTTTTTTTTTAATCATAGGAGAGGTTTTTCTGTTTTATTGGTGTAGACTCAGCTCACCTCTTCTCCTCAAAGGAGACCAATTCCTGGGTGCTAGCCTCAGTGGTATAATAGTCATCTGCTTTCCCACAAGGGCCACACAAAGTATCTGTGCAGTCCTCGGTGTAAGCAGATTCCCCAGCAATGTCCCTCACCAGGGAACCAGGGAGCCCTGAGCCTGTTGAGCCTCCCACAGTGACTGCCCAAAGTCCTAGCCACACACTGAGCCTTTCCATGGAGCCTCAGTGTTTTCAAAGCCCCTCAGTCTCAGTGATTTCTCTGTCCTGGCACAGAAGTCTTCTATACTCTTGAGCACCCAGTCCCCTATCAGTTCTCCCCACCTGACTCAGGAGTCTCCGCTTGGCTGGTTGCTGGGTGTGGAGAAGAGCTGGAGCAGCTGTTATGTATGTTCAAAATGGCACCCACTCTTAGAGGCTTGTTACAGGACACCATTGAAGGATTACTGGAGAGAGAGAAAACATGCCCCACCCCTTTCTCCTCTAGTTTGGCAGATATACCATCCCAACAGCGCTCCAAGCCAGATTCCCTCCAGGTTTTTCCTACAGCTTTATTGCCAGTCACTTGGGCTGCTGCAGCCTAGTCTCACCTCTCTCCAAAGCTGGTGTGGAGGCTCTCAGCTGCTGGGGTCCTGATGTGTGTGTGTTCATACCCTCCACATAGGTCTGCTGTGTCCCTCTAATTTGCATGGAGTTTCCTCTGCTGTTTTCTCCCTAACTCTTCCCTGAGACTGCACTCTCCACTTTTTTAAAAACTATCTTCCTAATTTGACCTTTTTAAAAATTGTTGTTTTGGTTGCCAGCATTGTAGCATGGCAAGTAATACCACCTTCTGTGTTGCTGGCTTCCTATATGGACACAGTTCATGCCCACCTGTTTCACTTCTGATCCAGCTTCCTGATAATTGCCTGGGAAAAGCAGTGGAAAATGGCTCAAGATTTGAGGGCCCTTGGTACTCCCATGGGAGACCTGGATGAAACTTCTGGCTCCTGGTTTCAGCCTGGCCCAGTGCTGGCTATTACAGCCATGTGGGGGAGTGAACAGGCAGATGAAAGATCTCTCTCTCTGTGTCTCTCCTCCCTCTCTGTAATTCTGACTTTCAAAATAAATAAATAAATAAATAAATCTTTAAAAATAAGTAAATAAATATATAATAGTGATTTCTTTTTGCTGTTGAGTTTGGGGAATACAAGTATTTCTTAGGTATAAGCTTTTGCAAATATTTTCACCCATTCTGTAGCTTTCATCCATACCAGGATCTTCTGAAGAGCAAGATTACTAATTTTGAAGAAGTTGAATTTTTTTTCTTTTATAGATGATGATTTTAGTGTTAAGTGTAAGAATTCCTTGCCTAAGCTATTTACTGAATATTTTCTCCTTTTTTACATATAATTTTAGGCTTTACACTTAAGTGTATGATACATTTTGAATTAATTTTTATGTAAGGTTTGTGTTGAGGTTTATTTATTTATTAATGAATGTCCAATTACACCAGCACTGTTTGATGAAAAATCTGCCTGTATCCTTGAAATGCTTCCTCTATTGGAAGAAATCTACTGTGTGTATTTGTGTAAGTATTTCTAATATATATTTCTATTTTAGAAATTTATATATATATATATATATATCCATTAAAATCATGTAATCCTGTTTGCTCTAGCTATACAGAAAGTTTTAAAATCAGGTGGACTGGGGCCGGCGCCATGGCTCACTTGGTTAATCCTTTGCCTGCAGCGCCGGCATCCCATATGAGCACCGGGTTCTAGTCCCAGTTGCTCTTCTTCCAGTCCAGCTCTCTGCTGTGGCCCAGGAAGGCAGTGGAGAATGGCCCAAGTGCTTGGGCACCTGCACCTGCACCTGCACCTGCATGGGAGACCAGGAAGAAAGATCTGGCTCCTGGCTTCAGATTGGTGTAGCTGCAGCTGTAGCGGCCATTTGGGAGGTGAACCAATGGAAGGAAGACCTTATTCTCGGTCTTTGTGTCTCACTGTCTAACTCTATTTGTCAAATAAATAAATAAATAAAAATCAGGTGGACTGAGTTGTCCTACTTGATCTCCCCCCCCCCCAATTTGTTTTAGGTATTCTAGTTTCTTCCTGTTTTCATGTAGTTTAAAAATAATCTTATCCATATCTATAAAACAAAAAACCATGGAATTTTGATAGAAATGTAGTAAATCAGTACATTACTTTGGGGAAATATATCATGTTAAACTGCCCAATCCATGAAATGGTATACCTCTCATCATATTTATGCTATCTTTTATTTCTTTCATAAGTGTTTAATAGTAGTCAGTGTATGTACAATCCTGTCCATATTTTATTAACTTATATTAAATATTTTATTTTTGAGAAGCTATAAATGGGATATATTTTTAATTTTTGTATCTGCCTGTTTGTTGCTAGTATATGGAGAGCCAACTGATTTTGCATATTTAGCTTTCATTCTGTAACCTTGGTGACTTCATCTAATAATGCTAGAGGTTTTTATTATAAGTGAATAGAATCTGTTGGCTGATGAGATATAGGAATTGAGGGAGGGGAACATGTCAAATATGACTCAAAATTTTTGTTTGTATATTGAGTGGCTATAAAATATTAGAGAAATGACAAGGTCTTGTGGTAATGATGGATCATGAGTTCAATACTGGGAATAATGTAAATAACACATCTTTCTGACATCTAAGTAGAGTTGTTACATAGGCTGTTGGGAGCATAGAGCAGATGCCTGTGACGGAAATCATTTGAGATAGTAATTGAAGCTATACAGATTTACAAGGGAAACAAATATAGAGTGAGAATAGACTGGGGCCAACGTTGAACTGGTGGATACATATGGAAGGGCCTACAAAGTAAAAAAACAATAGTGGTTGGAGAAATAGGATTAAAACCAAGACAGCATGACAGTGTAGAAAATATTGCTGAAAAGAGAAGTTGTCAGTGATATAAAATGGTGCTTACAGGAGAGGTAAAACTAGGTCTAAGGCATCCATTGGATTTGGTGAAAGGGAAGCCACTGGTGAATTTAATGAGAGTTCTTTGGGCGGAATGAGTGGGTGGAAGCCTGAACAGAATGCAAGATGAGTGGGAGGTGAGGAAGTGAAAACAGTGAATATTGACAAGTATTTCAAAGTTTTGGCTGTGAAGGGGAGGAGAGAGGCAGGGCAGTAACTGAGTGAGAATGTAGGAGTCAAGGGAGCAGCTTTTCTTTTCAAGAAAGAAAAGCTAAGCTTGCTTAAATATTGCTATATTGAGTTCTTCATAAATTTTCATTTATGGAAGGGTGATAGAACTTTTCAAATTGCTACCCAGTGTTTCACAGGCAAAACAGAAAATGAGTCATCTCAGAACGCTTGGGATGCCAGAGTCTCTAGAACTGTAATCAAAGCTCAGAACATAAGAATGGAGTCTTTTGTGCTAGATTTGGTGGAGCAGCTCTCATTCAGGAACAGTTACAGAGCCAGAGCTGGTTAGAGTTACTCAACTACTTCCTGGGGCCCCGTGGTATTGTTTAACTTTTGCTGACATTTGTGATCCTTCCTCTTACCTCTCAACCTCAAAGAGGTGAGAGATTTGCCTTTTACAGAGTTAATCAGTTATGCTACATAAATTCTCTTTCTTCCTAGATGGTTAATCAACTTAAAATATGATTTTTTTTTTCTCAAAAAGTATAGAGACAATGATAATGTCTCTATACTTAGATTGATTTATAGGATCTGTGGCTTATTGATTCAACCAACATAGTCTAAATACCTATATCTATACACTATATAGTGGTATAGATGCATTGCACACAGATTTTGACTTTAAAAAGTCATATTCCAGAATGGAGACCCTCATAAAACTCTGTGGTGAATTTTGTGAGCTATTCCCAGGGTTTCTGAGAGCACAAAGAAAGGGTTTATGCTCCAACCCAAACAGGAACAGAACAAATGACATAGAAACTTCAAGTTGTTAAATGTAAATAAAATAACTAGACAAAAATTAGTATTTATGGAATCATATGTAGCATGCATGGATAGGTAAACAATAATCAAGTTTAGAAAACCTTAAATGCCTTTTTCCAGATATTTTGGATTAACTGCTGTCTAATTGTATAATGGATGAAAGCAGGTTTGTAGTCATGGTCAGAAGCTACTAACTTCAGGTGTGCTAAGTTTTGCCCAAGATTTTTTATGTCAAAATTGGCTGGAAGGTATTAGAAGTTCTATTTGGGGTTGTCATTGGGTTCTGCACATTTATGAGGGTCCTGGTTTCAGAGGGGGATGGGGGATCTTCTCTGTGGTTAAATCATTTTGTTGTTAGTTAAGGGAATGACAGTCAGGATCCCTTTTATTCTGAGGAGAGGAATGATACACTGTTTCAAGCTTTGGAAACATCTTCATAAAAGCAAAAGTTAACTGTTTTATGGGTAGAAAAATAGCCCTCATTCTTGGTGAGAACTGCCACCAGGGACACTTTAAGTGCTGGGTGGGCTCTAGAGACTCATTTTTGTAGGACTTAGCCTGTATCTTCTGATGTTAATATTCCATGTAACATGAACCTTCTATTATAGAATTTGAAATAATTTTAATGACTTTTGTAATTGGGAATAAATTATTCATTTTGACCTTGCATACTGTATTCAAAACACTGACATGACAATGTGCTTTACAGCCAGTTATATTTAGAATTCTCAATATTACAGGTTTCTTTTTGTATTTTGAAGCCATAAGTACAAAAACAAATGACCTCTGGCTAGCTCTACACATATCAAGATATCTGCCTATAGCAGTTCCAAAAAATATTGCTCTGTCTACACCTAGTGGAGGGTAGGCACAGCTATTCCTTCAGTATAATAGAACCTTTTTTAGATCCCCTGTCTATTCTCATACCAGCCATTGTCACTAAGAAATGTCTTATGCCAATAGACATAGACTAATCAACATACTCCTCTCAGAGTGAGTGAACTCAAATTCTCCAGAGTTACTTCAAAGAACTATAGCTATTTGAACAAAATTGGAATTCTGATAAAAAGGAAGAAGGAGGCACAAGTAATAGACAAGCAATCAACAGTGTACACTAAGGGAAGGGTTGGGGTAGTTTCATAGCTTAGATTCTTTTGGACTAGATGGGAAACACTAGGGGGATAAAAGTTAAAAGTGACATAGGTGCTGTAAAGGCAAATTTTTCTTCTCTTTTCTACATAGGGTCAAACATAGACCATCGGAAATTTGGAAGAGTAATGCTATTAGTGTTAAGGATTAATGCGGCTCACTAGGCTAATCCTCTGCCTTGCGGCGCTGGCACACCACGTTCTAGTCCCGGTTGGGGTGCGGTTCTGTCCCAGTTGCTCCTCTTCAAGTCTAGCTCTCTGCTGTGGCCCGGGAAGGCAGTGGAGGATGGCCCAAGTGCTTGGGCCCTGCACCCGATGGGAGAACAGGAGGAAGCACCTGGCTCCTGGCTTCAGATTGGTGCAGCACGCTGGTTGTAGCGCCCATTTGGGGGATGAACCAACGGAAGGAAGACCTTTCTCTCTGTCTCTCTTTCTCTCACTGTCTAACTCTGCCTGTCAAAAAAGAAAAAAAGAATTATTGTATACCTTAAATCTTTTGGGTGACTATCTTTAAAAATAAGTAAATCACAAAAAGTCTGGGGTAACTAAATATATCTATAAGGTGGCAACATACCGGGATGTTTTCTTTACTGTATTTATATGAGGAAAGAAGAAAGTACATAATACAATTTTATATTAATAAATAGAATGACAGAAACCCTTGACTTTGGCTGGAAGGAAGACACTAACTTACTTTTTTTTTTAATTTGATAGGCAGAGTTAGACAGAGAGAAAGGTCTTCCTCCTGTTGGTTCACCCCTCAAATGGCTGCTATGGCAGGTGCGCTGCACCGATCCGAAGCCAGGAGCCAGGTGCTTCCTCCTGGTCTCCCAAGCGGGTGCAGGGCCCAAGCACTTGGGCCATCCTCCACTGCCTTCCCAGGCCACAGCAAAGAGCTGGACTGGAAGAGGAGCAACCGGGACAGAATCCGGTGCCCCAACCAGGACTAGAACCCAGAGTGCCGGCACTGCAGGTGGAGGATTAACCTAGTGAGCCGTGGCGCCGGCCCACTAACTTACTTTTAAGATATTCCTTTATGATATTAAATGTATCTTTTGCATCACTTACCTAATTGTATACACAAATGTATTATGAAAAACCATAGATAAGATAATCCTAGGGGTATCATTTACCATAATTTATTACCACAAACACATAAATTCTGTGTTCTGTGCAGCCTACTCATCTCTCTGGAACTGAAATACTTAGCCTTTAGTCAACTGTGCATCATGGCTTCCAGAAAATTTTTAAGTAGTTAGATTAGTTGAATCATTAAATATTTCCACTATCATCACTGTATCCACCCCTCAACCCAGTTATCCTTTTAGAAAGCTTGTGTCAAGTTCCAAATTTATACCATGTAATATATATTTATTTTTGGACATCATCCCTGTCTCAACCAGAGTGTATAGAGGAGACATACATATAAGACAATGCCATATATTGTGATAGCTCTTTTAATAAAGCCATGTATAAGCAGTTAGGGGAGTGTATAGAAAGAAAATGTGACAAAGTCAATTACATACCACCTTCATTGAGAACAGAATGTTTAAGGTAGTCCTTGAAGAAAAAGAATTTATAAGATGCCAAGGAAGTGATAAATGGGAGGGATGGCATTTCAAGCAGAAGGAGCAGAAATTATAAGTAATTTGATAGAGCTGAAGAAAAGTATGTAAGGATAGATATGTTGAAAATGAAGATGGATAGAAAACTGGCAAGTCTGGGGAGTAGGGTGAGGATCAAGGAGATGAGATGTTGGAAGACCAGGAAAAGAAGACAAGTTGAACTTTCCCCAAATGAAGACACTTCGCATATTTTTGAGTCAATTTATTTTGCTTCAAAAATGTCACAGCAGTCAATTATCCCTTCTTCTTTACAGAGAGTATCAGTTGGAATTTGTTTATGAGCAACAACAATTTCTGAATATGTAGTGGCTTTTGTAAATTAGATTTTTTATTTCCTCACATAACAAGATGTCTGAGAGACAGTTCAGGGAAGATATAACAACTTGAGCATGTCATTAAGCTTGTTTTCCTTGAGTATTTCTACTCTGCTAAGTTTTTGATTTGCTATGTTCCTCATGGTTATAACTCTTAAAGGACCCAAGCATTGCATTCAAGTTTCAGGTTGAAAAAGAGGAAACAAAAAAGCTGTACACACACACACACACACACACACACATACACACACTAGGTAGGTTTGCCCACTTTGAAGGAACATTCAAAAAATGCAGAAACTATGAATTCCAATTCGTGTTCTTTTTAAAAAAAATTATTCAAGAGGCAGAAAGAGAGGAAGGGATCTCCCATCTTCTTAAACACTCTCCAAATGCCCTCAATGGCCCAAAGTCTGTAGCAAGGCTCTCAATCCGAGTCTCCCATGTGGGTTGCAAGAACCAAATTTCTTAGGTCATCACTGCTGCTTCTCAGTATCTGCATTAGCAGGAAGTTGAATCAGGAGCCACAGCTGGGAATTGAATCCAGATTTGCCTATGTGAGATTTTTAAATTAAACACCTGATTTTATTTCCATTTTTTAAATGGACTGCAACATTATCATTCCCATATATAGGAGAACCTTGAAAATGTATATTATTGGCTGGCTACATTGCTTCTCTGAACCAAAGTTAAATTCTCATAGTAAAGGGAGCACGAAAACATTTGCTACATAAGGTCAGAAACCAGTAGATGTGTACAGTGAGTTCCATTCTATTTCTTCCTTAGCACTGATTTCCAATGTTGATATGAAATAAAGTTGAACGTGCCTAAGAATTCGAATGTGGGAATGGATACTTACTGTGATGTATTTACAAATCACTGATCCTTAATGAGCCACAGTGTCCTTATATGAAATATAAGAGTAATAATATTTGACACACCTCTTATGAAAGGTTTATTGTGAGATCAACTTAAATCATTTAATATAAAAAGAAGTCAGTATCCATTTATAATTTCAAGGCTATACTTGTTCATTTTAACCAAATTTCAACTAGATTATTGATTCTCAAGCTCTATGTACATCATAGTTACATAGAGGGCATGTTCAAATATAGGTTATTGGATCCTAACTCCATAGCTATGATTCACTAGACCTGGGGTGGGACTTGAAAACTTGTGTTTCTGGATGATGCTATTTTTGCTGTTAACTGACCACACTTGAAGATCTAGACACAGGGGGTAGAGATACAAGAGTATTGTAGAAAAAATAATTCTTGTTGCTTTATAAATACAATCAACTGAACATGTCTTACTCACAAAAAATGTTTTCTCCTTCAATTATCCTTTATACAAAGTTAACATTTATGAAAGCCTTCCTTTAGCACCAACAGTGCACTAATCACTATACATGCCATATCTTGTTTATATTGCAATCCTACTGGTAAGTTGTATTATGATGGCCAGTATACAGACAGGGTCATCTAGAAAGTTAATCAAATTACCTAAGATCATATCAATAGTTGCTGGTATAGCTGGGATTTCTAAAGGATTCCATTGTTTTCAAATTCTCAACTACAATAAAATAATACTCTATGCCAGTAAGTTAGATGAAGAAGAAGCAATATCAACTTTGAAAAAAACTCATTATATATAAGCCTTCTTTTTTTTTCTTTTTTTAACTTTTATTTAATGAATATAAATTTCCAAAGTACAGCTTATGGATAACAATGGCTTCCCCACCATAACGTCCCTCCAACCCGCAACCCTCCCCTTTCCCACTCCCTCTCCCCTTCCATTCACATCAAGATTCATTTTCAATTCTCTTTATATACAGAAGATCAGTTTAGCATACATTAAGTAAAGATTTCAACAGTTTGCTCCCACACAGAAATAAAGTGAAAAATACTGTTTGAGTACTAGTTATAGCATTAAATCTTAATGTACAGCACACTAAGGACAGAGATCCTACATGAGGAGTAAGTGCACAGTGACTCCTGTTGTTGACTTAACAAATTGACACTCTTGTTTATGGCATCAGTAATCACCCTAGGCTCTTGTCATGAGCTGCCAAAGCTATGGAAGCCCCCTGAGTTCACTGACTCTGATCATATTTAGACAAGGCCATGGTCAAAATGGAAGTTCTCTCCTCCCTTCAGAGAAAGGTACCTCCTTCTTTGATGACCCATTCTTTCCACTGGGATCTCACTTGCAGAGATCTTTCATTTAGGTTTTTTTTTTTCCCCCAGAGTGTCTTGGCTTTCCATGCCTGAAATACTCTCATGGGCATTTCAGCCGGATCCGCATGCCTTAAGGGCTGATTATGAGGCCATATCTTATTTTTCCTTTCAAAAAGGTTTTCCATGTGTAACTTTGTCTTGTTAAACTCTTTGCCTTGGGAAAACTTTTACCCTTGGCATTGCCTTTCTTCCTTCCTCCATTCTGTTTGGTGGACCAGGATCTGTGTAATTTTTCTGTTTTAAAGCAGGTGAATATGGTACTATCCCCTTTTGTCTTAGATAATAGTAGGCATATAACAACCAGAAGGCCACATATAGCTTGCTGTGCTTCTATATAACTGCAAGCTAAGAATGCTTTTATGCTTGAAATGGGAAAAAAAACACAAAATAGGTTAATATTTCATGATAAATAAAATTATATAACATTCAGATTTCTGTATCAATCAATTAAAATTTATTGGCACACTGTCATGCTTATTTGTCTGCATGTTGTCTGTGGCTATTTTGTAATACAACAGTAGTGTTCACTGTACTCAATGCAGACCACATGGCCTGCAAATCTTAAAATATTTCTCAGTAGCCTTTTCCCAAAAAGTTATGCCATCCCATTTATTTGTAATTATATTTTTTCATTCACTATGCTAGAAATCTAGAGAAGTATAAGATCTTATCTTCAAGAAACTTCATGTTTTCTTTTTCAGCACTGATTTGTTTTTCTCACTGATTTTGATTTAATAATAGAGCTTAAATTTAGTCTAACAGTTAAGATACTGGCATCTCATAGTGGAGTGCCTGGGCTTGAGTCCTGGCTCCACTCTCAATTTCAGCCTTCTACTAATATATTTTTTGGGAAGCAGCAGATGATGCATAGTTGGGTACCTGCCACTCCTAAAGAACTAGATTGATTTTCCAGTTACTAGTTTCAGCTCAGGGCCCAGTCCTGGCCACTGAAAGCATTCAGTAAGGAAAACTGCAGATGGGAGCTACACCTCTCTTTTTCTATCTCTCAAATAAATAGAATTTAATTTTAAATTGTAACTCCATTATCTCTTACGATCTTTCCTTTCTTTAGTTCTTAACCCCTGGGTAGACAGACACTGACATATCTGTGTGCATTTAGACAAGAAAAGACCTGGCCGCCAGGTCCTGGAAACTATATGTTGCAAAAGGCATATGAAATCATTTATTGCATGCTTATTGTGGTTTAAGTGCTTCCTGTATTATCTGATTTGATTTCCACAACGTTATTATTTATAAAAAATATTCTTATATTACTGCATTGCAAATTAGAAACCTGAGGCTCAGACTTGCCCAGAACCATAGCTAGAAGACAATGGGACTAAAAAGTGAACACAAGCATTCTACCTGCAGTCTGTAGTCTTAACTAACTGAAGATGGGAAGATTTAAGAGGGCCTGGGACAGCAGGGTCGGGGATGCCATTGTTAAATGTTTAAGAGGATGTCATGAAGAAAAGTGAGTAGATGCAATTTTAACAAATCTAGAGGATGAAAGTTGTAGGAAGGCAGCTTTTAGTTGACTATAAGGAAGAACTTTGACAAAGCTGCCCCTTAAAAGCAATAGATTATTTCTGAGGCAGGTAGCACCTTCTGTTAGTGTAGCTGTTCAAGCCAAGAGTAGATATCAAGTATGCTTGTTTTGAGTTGGTAAATTGGGCCACTTAACTTTATTTTTTTTTTTTATCTTTTATTTAATGAATATAAATTTCCAAAGTACGACTTATGGATTACAATGGCTTTCCCCCCCATACCGTCCCTCCCACCCACCACCCTCCCCTTTCCCACTCCCTCTCCCCTTCCATTCACATCAAGATTCATTTTCGATTATCTTAGTATACAGAAGATCAGCTTATTATACCTTAAGTAAGGATTTCAACAGTTTGTTCCCACACAGAAACATAAAGTGAAAAATAATAGATGATTTTTTTTTAAGTGATGATGAAATCAGATCAGACCTATTGTCATGTTTAATCCCAGTGAGAGTCAAGTTGGGAATTGATAGTTTCTTTTTTTTTTTTTTTTTTTTTTTTAACAGAAGATCAGTTTAGTGTACATTAAGTAAAGATTTCAACAGTTTGCACCCCCATAGAAACACAAAGTGAAATATATTGTTTGAGTACTCGTTATAGCATTAAGCCTCAGTGTACAGCACATTAAGGACAGAGATCCTACATGAGGAGTAAGTGCACAGTGACTCCTGTTGTTGACTTTACAAATTGACACTCCTGTTTATGGCATCAGTAATCTCCCTATGCACCAGTCATGAGTTTCCAAGGCTATGGAAGCCCCTTGAGTTCTCCGACTCTTATCTTGTTTAGACAAGGTCATAGTCAAAGTGGAGGTTCTCTCCTCCCTTCAGAGAAAGGCACCTCCCTCTTTGAAGACCTGTTCTTTCCACTGGGATCTCACTCACAGAGATCTTTTTGCCAGAGTGTCTTGGCTTTCCATGCCTGAAATACTCTCATGGGCTTTTCAGCCAGATCCGAGTGCCTTTAGGGCTGATTCTGAGGCCAGAGTGCTATTTAGGACATCTGCCATTCTATGAGTCTGCTGAGTATCTCACTTCCCATGTTGGATCACTCTCCCCTTTATTTATTCTATCGGTTAGTGTTAGCAGATACTAGACTTGTTTATGTGCTCCCTTTGACTCTTAGTCCTTTCATTATGATCAATTGTGAACTGAAATTGATCACTTGGAATAGTGAGATGGCATTGGCACATGCCACCTTGATGGGATTGAATTGGAATCCCCTAGTATGTTTCCAACTCTACCAATTGGGGCAAGTCAGCCCGAGCATGCCCCAAATTATACATCTCTTCCCTCTCTTATTCCCACTTTTATGTTTAACAGAGATCACATTTCAGTTAATTTTCAACACTTAAGAATAACTGTGTGATAATTACAGAATTAAACCAGTCATATTAAGTAGAACAGACAAAAAAAAAATATACTATGAGGGATAATGTATTAAGTTGTCCATTAGCAGTCAGGGCTATGCTGATCAAGTCACCATTTCTCATAGTGTCCATTTCACTTCAGGAGGTTTCCTTTTTGGTGTTCAGTCAGTTGTCACCGATCAGGGAGAACATATGGTATTTGTCCCTTTGGGACTGGCTTACTTCACTCAGCATGATGTGTTCCAGATTCCTCCATTTTGTTGCAAATGACTGGATTTCGTTGTTTCTTACTGCGGTATAGTATTCTAAAGAATACATATCCCATAATTTCTTTATCCAGTCTACCGTTGATGGGCATTTAGGTTGGTTCCAGGTCTTGGCTATTGTGAATTGTGCTGCAATAAACATTAGGGTGCAGACTGCTTTTTTGTTTATCAATTTAAACTCCTTTGGGTAAATTCCAAGGAGTGGGATGGCTGGGTCGAACGGTAGGGTTATATTCAGGTTTCTGAGGAATCTCCAGACTGATTTCCATAGTGGCTTGACCAGTTTGCATTCCCACCAACAGTGGGTTAGTGTCCCTTTTTCCCCACATCCTCGCCAGCATCTGTTGTTGGTAGATTTCTGTATGTGAGCCATTCTAACCGGGGTGAGGTGAAACCTCATTGTGGTTTTGATTTGCATTTCCCTGATTGCTAGTGGGCCACTTAACTTTAAAAGCTTCTGTTTTGAATCACCTAAGGAGTCCTATTTAGTAAATTAACATGAATCATCACAGAGCAAGGATTTATCAAGGAAAGGAAATTTAGAAATAGTAATGGACAGCAACAACTCCCTTCAAAACTGACATTAAAATGTATTACTGTCTTATCTCAACTACTTGATCTCTACTCAGAGAATTAGGAAAAGTAGATTTAAAGGCTCAACTTTATTAGGAAGGATTATATTACCATGAAAATGTAAAATAGTTACTTCAGAGCCTGTTGTGAACACAACCCTAGTGACCCAGTAATCTTGTGGTCTTCAGAAAAATCTATCCCATTCATATTAAAATGTACTGGCTTATTTTGTAAGACACAAATAACATGGCCTTTCACTACATTAGGAGGCAATAAGAATTTAAGTTTGTGCATGGGTATATCACCTAAAGTTCTATATTCTTTTCTACTGAGTCATGAGTGTCAGAGAACAAGAAACTCTTTTTTCACCCTTAAACAAATGTTTATTTTTAAAGTATGTCTGAGCTACTGAATACCAGGAAACTAAATGCCTTAGAAATACAAATTCTCCCTTGGCTTGCTGGGATTTCATTTTCTCTGTAGTAGACATCCCCTCTTCATTTTTCCTTCAGTGTATCCCCTTCATTTCTTCCTGAATCTAAAAGGCTTTTTAATTTCCTAATTTACTCAGTGCAAAAGAAAAAAAATTAACAGTGGAAATTTTAATATACAGTATTATACAAGTACTGATGGTTTTCTTTTTGGACATTTAATGTGACCATCATGCTTTACAAATCATTGAAAAATTACTTTTTTAAACCAGTTAGCACATTGATTAAAATGTATTCAGGAGTTATTGTATATTTTACCTCTTTTCATGCACAAATAAATATTTTTTACAATTGAAAAAACTCATAAATTAATCTTAAATTTAAATATGATTTGCCTGAAATTAGTATTGAGGGGCAAAAGACTCATTTTTCTCTTGTCATCTATAAGCTTCTGGTTCTACAGTTCTCATTTCTCCAGGATAGTTTTTTATCTTAACAATGTTAAATCTAATCTTATATCATCAGTTGCAATATATTCATGTATGTTATATAAATTTTAAAACAGCTTACTTGTCCATCTTATCTCTATGTCTCCTTTATGAGAAACATTACATGTGTAAATTGACTGATTATTGCTTGCTAACCAATCAGATGACTGAGGTACAAAGTTTTCCTATCTATTTACTTTTACTGATTCTCTTTCTTTTGATTCTAACTGAAGGAAGAACTCTTTCTATATTTCTTTGTTTCTTTTTGCTACATGATTTATTATATGTGAAAAATGGCCAACACTGTGAATGAACATTTGTGGGGAGCAACTCGGACTAGACTGTTACTGGAATTAAGACTTATTCTATGCATCTGCTCTCCCACAATATGGCGCTGGGAGAGGAGTAAACAGCTTCTACCCAGCTGCCTCTCACCAACTTGACAAGCTGCAGGAGCTGCTCCTGATTGGAGGAGAGCGGCGTGCTCGACGTGTGGGCAGCCGAGTTGGGATTGGCGGAGGAGGACTATATAGGAGGAGAGAGACGGCATAGTGGTGTGGGTTGGTTGGAGAGTGCGTTGGAGAGTTCGCGGGGAAGTTCGTTACTTCGTTCTTTCTCATTTCTCTCTACTCATTCTTGCTTTGGGAGTTTTGCTGTTTACTTATTCTTACTTTACTATAGAAAGGACTTGTAAAAAAAGGGAACAACAAGCGCCCGGTCCGGTGCGGCTCCTCCGCGTGCGGAGGAGCAGCAAGTGGTGCCGTGACTCGGATATGAAGCCTAGGCAGGGCTTAGTGTCGTTCCTCCATGAAGAGGGGGAGCGACATAATGGTGCCGTGACTCGGATAGAAAACCTAGGACGGATAGGAAACGTGACTCGGATTAGGAAACCTAGGACGGATAGCAAACTTAGGAGGGAAGAAGCAGGAAGAAATGGGCTAATATCGGAGAGAGAGACTAGCAAACAGCCTAGGGAAAAGCCGGACGAAAAAGGAGCCGGAAGAAGCTATTGAAAGCCTAGGCATAGATTCGGATACGGACTACGGGGGGAAGCTGGGAGAAATCTCTAAGGTCAAAAGCGAAAGTGAAAGCTAGAACAAACAGACTCGGCTGCGGACTGTGGGGAGAGGCCAGGAGAAATGAGGGAGGAATATTGCAGGAGGAACATCTAAGGGGAACATCTGAAGGAACACCTGTGCAGCCCCCGAGAGAGAGCCGGCCGGCGGTGTGCCGCTCCCCCGCGGAAGTGGGGAATGTGGCAGGGGGAACCGCCCTTCCACGGAGGTGGAAGGGTCAGTAGCCAACCCGGGAAGAACCAGCAGCAAACCCGGGGAGGGCCGAGCAGAGGAAAGAACAGCGCAGGGTCCTGTGTTGTTCCTCCACAAAGAGGGGGAGCGACATAATGGTGCCGTGACTCAGATATGAAGCCTAGGCAGGGCTTAGTGTCGTTCCTCCATGAAGAGGGGGAGCGACAAACATTAAATTTTGCAAAAAAAGTGCCATCTTTGTATTTCTCATGTCTTTTAGCACAATGCATTCAATTCAGCATGTGTTCATTTTTCAGGCCCTTAGCCTGTTCTGATAATTAATCTCTAAAAGAAAGGTTCATCATATTCCAAAGAGTTTAAGATCTCATGAATTGTCATCTGTTTTAGATAGTCACTGAATTTTGAAAACAGTTTACTTTATGACAGAATTGATGTATTCCTCATGAGAGCCTTGAAGCTCTCTTTTTTCCACCCTTAAATAAGTTTCCCTCTTATGGTTAATATAACACCATTAGTAATTGTTATTTGCTAAACAGGATCTTCTTCCTAAGGCATTAATAAAAAATGAATATTAAAATATAGAAAGGAGTATTTTTATGGAAATTAGATGTTTTCCCATCTCAGTACCTGGCATATAGAAAACTGCAGTGGTTTAATCACTATGGTCTCCATGAATTCATGTATTGAAGTCTTAATCAACAAAGTGATGGGATTATGAGGTGGGACTTTTATGAGGCAATGCAGCCTAAACCATAAAAGCCAACCCTTCATATATGGAGTGTTCAGATGGGCTGAGGAAAAGCTCTGAAAGAAACAATAGTGGAACTTGTATTCAACTACTTTAAAATCCTGCCTATTTATGGACAGAGGGAGTAGAAAGAAGAAAATTTCTTATTGTTGCATCAAATCTGATGTGATGAAGTATAATTTTTGAGCCTGACATAAGATATATTCTTTGAAAGACAGCTGATTTTTCTAGACTCTCAAAGTAAGATGAAAGATAATTTTTCTGGGATGGCTATTTTCTCTATGTTACATAGAAAAGAAGGATCAAGAAAGTGAACTTTTCCCATGGAGTCCCAAATTCTTGAAGATTTTCAAAATCATTTGAGATTTTCAAATAGAAATTTTTCTAGATTTGTCTATTATATATTTTCATAGAAAGTATTGGAAGATAAAAAGGACGAGAATCTCTCATTTTGGTGAGGAAATAATCCAGGAATCTATACTATGAAAGAGAGGTTAAAATGGTCTCAGATATAGCAGTTACAACCCTTATTGAGAAATTGCTTCCTTGGCTAGAGGTCATTCCTATGTGGTTACTTTAGATATGGTAGCAGAGGCCAAGCAGCAAAGATGACTGAATCCCAGTTCTTTTTTGTTGGTACTACCTAAATAATCTTAAATAATTTTGATTCCTGAACCAACATTTTACCAAGACATTATGCATAATTTTATGTTTATTTTTTTCTGTTTTTTGTTGGTTAATATAAAGAGAGCAGAATTCTTGAAGTTCATATATATAACTCTTTTAATGGTCATAGGAGTGGGTGTATGGCACAGTAGGTAAGAAGTCACTGTTTTTAAATTTTTTTACATTTATTTTTTATTTATTTGAAAGGCAGAGTTACCAAGAAAGAGGGAGAGACAGTGAGAGAGAAATCTATCATCTGCTGGTTCACTCCCCAGATGGCTGCAAAAACTGGAGCTCTGCCAGGCCAAAGCCAAGAATCCAGAGCTTCTTTTGGGTCTCCCACACAGGTGCAGGGGCCAAAGCATTTGGGCCATCTTCTGCTGCTTTCCCAGACACATTACCAGAGAGCTGGATCAGAAGTGAATCAGCCAGGTATGGAACCAGTGCTCATAAGGGATGCCAACATCTCAGGAGATGACTTAACCCTTTTCACCAACATGCCAGCCCCTATAGTTACAATTGTAAAAATATAATGAAGAGGTCTTTGACTCTAATAAATCTTGCTTTTAAACCTTTAAAAATTATATAATAAGTGGGATTAAAATGACTGCATAGGGAGCAAGCTTACTGCTCTACTCTAGGAGAAAATAGTTTAAAAATGTGGAGAGAGTACAGTCTCAGGGAAGAGTTAAGGAAAAAATGGCAGGGAATCTCCACACAAATTAGAGGGGCATTTTGGGCCGATGTGGAGGGTCTGGACATGCACAACTCGACCCCAGCTGCCAAGAACCTCAGCACCTGCCCTGGAGTGAGGTGAGACCAGTCTACAGCAGCCTAAGCCACTGGTAATGAAGCTGCAGCATGAGCCTTGAGGAATTTCAGCTTGGAGCCCTGTTGGGGATAGTGTACCTGCCCAGCTAGAGGAGAAAAAAAAGAGGGGGCACATTTCTCTGTTCCTGATTACCCTGCAATGGCATTCTGTAAAAAGCCAATAGAGGGGCGGATACCATTTTGGACGTACGTAACAGCTACCTTAGGCTGGGTAATTGTGACTATGGGAGACCTGTATGCCAGTACTGTGAAAACATTGTGGCTGTGTAGGAGACCTCGTTGGGCAGTCCCTGTGCTATGATCCACATGCTCAGGGCTCCCTGATCCCCTGGTGAGAGTTGTTGCTAAGAATCTCTGCTTACATTGAGGACTGAACAGATCCTTTCTGTGGTTCTTGTGCCAGCATGGACCAATGTACCCATGAGGGAATAGCACCTAGGCAGTGGTCTCCTTTAAGCAGATGTGAGCTGAGACTACACCAACAGAGCATAACAAACATCTCATCTGATTAAAAAAAAAAAGAGAGATTTACCACACCCAACCTGAGTATTAATTTGGATAGTCCCTTCACATTGGAGCACTGAACAGAGCTCCATGATCGCACCTACCACACAGCTCTAGCTATTCACTGAAAAAGTAGGCACTCCTCTGATCTACACAGGCATAGTTCAAAGATAAATGCTACCACAGTGAAAAAACAAAGAAGAAACCAACAAGTATCTGTACAAATGCCAAATAATAATGAACACAGCAATTCAAGAAACATGAATAAAGGAGCACAAAGGAGCACAATGTGATGCCCCCAAAAGAATACACAAGAGTTCAATAAAAGATTGTGAAGATGAAGAGTTTGAAGAAATGCCAGAGATGAAATTCAAAAACATGATCATAGGATTATTTACAAGTAATCAGAATCAAATGCACAAGCTAATGAAATCCATACATGACATGAAAGAAAATTTCTCCCATGAAATTGAGATCTTAAAGAGAAAGCAAATTCGGGACATGCTCAAGCTGACTTACCTCAAACAGTAGAGTTAGAAACATACTCTAACATAACTCTACTGTTAGAAACATACCAGGGGATTCGAATTCAATCCCATTGAGGTGGCATGTACCAATGCCATCTCACTAGTCCCAGTGATCAATTTCTGTTCACAATTGATCATAATGATGACTAAGAACCAAAGGGATCACATAAACAAGAATAGTGTCTGCAAATATTAGCTGATAGAATAAAAAAAGGGAGAGAACGATCCAACATGGGAAGTGAGATACACAGCAGACCCATAGAATGGCAGATGTCCTAAACAGCACTCTGGCCTCAGAATCAGCCCTTAAGGCATGCGGATCTGGCTGAAAAGCCCATGAGACTATTTCAGGCATGGAAAGCCAAAAGACACTCTGGGGAAAAAAAAAAAAAAACTAAATGAAAGATCTCTGCGAGTGAGATCCCAGTGGAAAGAACGGGTCATCAAAGAAGGAGGTACCTTTCTCTGAAGGGAGGAGAGAACTTCCATTTTGACCATGGCCTTGTCTAAATATGATCAGAGTCAGTGAACTCAGGGGGCTTCCATAGCTTTGGCAGCTCATGACAAGAGCCTAGGGTGATTACTGATGCCATAAGCAAGAGTGTCAATAAGTTAAGTCAACAACAGGAGTCACTGTGCACTTACTCCTCATGTAGGATCTCTGTCCTTAATGTGCTGTACATTGAGATTTAATGCTATAACTAGTACTCAAACAGTATTTTTCACTTTATGTTTCTGTGTGGGAGCAAACTGTTGAAATCTTTACTTAATGTATGCTAAACTGATCTTCTGTATATAAAGAGAATTGAAAATGAATCTTGATGTGAATGGAAGGGGAGAGGGTGTGGGAAAGGGGAGGGTTGCGGGTGGGAGGGACGTTATGGTGGGGAAGCCATTGTAATCCATAAGCTGTACTTTGGAAATTTATATTCATTAAATAAAAGTTAAAAAAAAAAAAGAAAACAAAATGAAATCCCAGAAATGAAAAATTCAATAGAACAAATAGCAAATGCAGTTGAAAGCCTTAACAACAGAATCAGTGAACCAGAATGAAGAATATCTGACTTAGAACACAAATTGCTGGAAATTATATAGTCATACAAAAGTAAGAAGAGGAAATTAGAAAACTAAAAAGCAATGTTGGAAATCTATAGGATACTATCAAACGATTCAACATATGGGTTTTAGGAGTTCCTGAAGGCATGAAAACAGAGAATGTATTAGAAGGCCTTTTTAGTGAAATAATGACAGAAAACTTCCCTAATTTGGAGAAAGAAAGAGACATCCAAGTACAGGAAGCACACAGAACTCCTAATAGATATGCCCAGAAAAGATATTCACCATGACACATTGTAACCAAACTTGTCACAGTAAAACATAAAGAAAAGATTGTAAAATGTGCCAACAGAAACACCAGATTACTTTCAGAGGATCTCAGTTAGACTTACGATGGAATTCTCATCAGAAACTGTATAGGCTAGGAGAGAATGGTGAGATATATTCCAAGTCTTAGTAGAAACAGTCAACCCAGAATACTGTAACCTACAAAACTCTCCTTTGTGAATGAAGGTGAAATAAAGACCTTCCATAATAAACAGTAATTGAACAAATTTGTCAATCACCTATCCAGCCTTGCAAAAGACGCTTAAGGATGTGCTGCACACAGAAACACAGAAGCATCATCATCACTACAAAAGGTAGTGGCAGAAAATTTCCCTGCAAAAGAAAATCCAAAGTGAACAAAAAGAATATTTAAGGAAAATGGCAGGGCTAAGTCATTTCTTATCAGTAGTCACCTTGACTGTAAATGACTCAACTCTCCAGTTAAAAGACACAGACCGGGGCTGGCACCATGGCATAGTGGGTTAAAGCCCAGTTCTGCAGCAATGTCATCTTATTTGGGCACTGGTTTGAATCCCAGCTGATCCGCTTCAGATCCAGATCCCTGCTAGTTTGCCTGGGAAAGCAGCAGAGGAAGGCTCAAGTCCTTGAGTACTGCACCATGTGAGAGAACCAAAGAAAGCTCCTGGCTTGTGGCTTTGGATTGGTTCTGATCCAGCTATTCCAGCCATTTAGGGCAATAGATCTCAGTAAAAAATAAGTGTGGGAATAAGAGAGGGAGGAGGAAGAGGTGTTTGGAGTATTGGTGGGAGGATAGACATGGTGGGCAGAATCACCATGTTTTTAAAGTTATAATTATGAAATGTATGATGTTTGTAAATTAAAGTTGTATATTCGTGCATACATGCCTATGGACTTATTTATATGGGTACCATTTAAAAACTTGCCATAGGATCCCAAACCCTCTAAGCTGGGTGGTAAAAACAGCATTTTAAGTGTTAAAGTGATCATATGGATAGGATTAAGTGTTAGAGTGACCGGGACCCAGCACTGTGCCTTCAGGCCCTGGCCTGAAGCGCTGGCATCCCATATGGGTGCTGTTTCTAGTCCCAGCTACTCCTCTTCTGATCTAGCTCTTTGCAATTTGCCTGGGATAGCAGTAGAAGATGGCCCAAGTGCTTGGGCTGCTGCATCCACATGGGAGACCCAGAAGAAGTTCCTGGCTCCTGGCTTCAGATCAGCACAGCTCTCACCATTGCAGCCATCTGGGGAGTGAACCAGTGGATGGAAGAACTCTCTCTCTGTCTCTACCTCTTTCTGTAACTCTGTCTTTCAAATAAATAAATTAAATTAAAAAAGTGTTATAGTGACCATATAAATAGGATTCAGTGTCAGATAATAATAGATAGAATTAAAAAGGAGTGAATGCTCTAACATGGGAAGCAGTCTATCCAGCTGACTTATAGAGTGACAATCACTTTAAGTAGCACTTCTACCCCAGAATCAGCCCTTTAGGCATTCTGGTCTGGCTTTAAATCCCACAAGAGCATTTCAGGCATGGAAAACCAAGACACTGTTACAAAAAATGTCCTACACGAAGGACCTCTGTGGATGAGACCCGAGTGGAAAGAAGTGGTCATCAAAAAAGGCTGTACTTTTCTCTGAAGGGAGGAGAGAACTTCCACTTTGCTTATGGCCTTGTCTAAATACTGATTAAGTTTTTGGATTCAAAAGGCTTTCATAACCTAGGCAGCTCATGTCAAGGATCTTGGGTGATCATTGACATTATACATAAGAGTGTTGATTGTTAAATTAACAATAGGAGTCACTGTGCACTAACTTCCCTTGACTCATAAGTTTTAGTTATGCCTAATTGTCCAACTCCATCACTTGATTTCTTAGGTGCTTCCTTAATTAATGATAAAACTTGTTTTCAGGTACTTACTTTCTTTTAATGTATTAAATGGAGGATATGCTTACATCTCATAAGTTATATCTAAGTGCTCACAAAAGATGTTTCAGTCTTGGGTGCTTCTTTGAAGTTAACTATATTTCTCAAAAACCAAAAAAAGAAGTGAAATTAACTTCAAGATACAATGACTATGAATAGCCCTTGTCTCAACAGTTTTATTTATTGTTTTCTTTTCAAATTGTTGAACTCTTTACTCAGTATAGAGTTTGTATTCTGTGTATAAAGTTAATTGAAAATGGATCTTAGTGGATAATGGGCTGGCAAGGGGAGAGGGAGGAGGAGGAGTGGTAGGAATGTGGGTGGGAGGAAGAATCACTATATTCCTAAAGTTGTAGTTATGAAATGTGTGAGGTTTGTATTCCTTAAATAAAAGGTCTCTTTGGAAAAAAATAAACAAACCAATATAATATTTAAAAAGTATAATGGTGGCTGGCACCGTGGCTCACTTGGCTGATCCTCTGCCTGCAGCACCGGCACCCAGGGTTCTAGTCCTGGTTGGGGCGCCAGATTCTGTCCCGGCTGCTCCTCTTCCAGGCCAGCTCTCTGCTGTGGTCCGGGAAGGCAGTGGAAGATGGCCCAAGTGCTTGGGCCCTGCACCCCCATGGGAGACTAGGAGGAAGCACCTGGCTCCTGACTTCGGATCGGCGCAGTGTGCTGGCCCTGGCAGCCATTTGGAGGGTGAACCAATGGAAAAGGAAAACCTTTCTTTCTGTCTCTCTCTCTCTGTCTAACTCTGCCTGTCAAAAAAAAAAAAAAAAAAAAAAAAAAAAACTTAAAAAAAGTGTAATGCTGCTTCTTTCCATTCCTCCCTCTCTCATGCTTCCTCCATTTTTTCTTTTAATTTTTAGATTAACATAGTGCTTTGTGATTACATAGTTTTAATTTACTTTATAATCATGGAGTTCAACAAGTAAAAAGTAGAGGCCACTGTTCTGCAGGTGTATAGACAAGGGCTATAAAAATCATCAAATGCCAAGATATCAACTTCACTCATATACATTACGTTTTTTGGTACTTTCTATATTAGCTACCACAAACCAGAGAAAACATGGTATTTGGGTGTTTTTTTTTTCACATCTGGCTTATTTCACAAAGCATAGTGATCTGCAGTTGTATCTATTTTGTTGTAAAAGATAGGATTTCATTCTTTTTTATGGCTGAATAATATACCAGATATATATACACATACTATCATATAAATATATGATATATATTTATCACTTTTTATTTTATCCACTCATTAGTTGATGGACATCTGAGTTGATACCATATCTTAGCTCTTGTGAATTGTGTTGCTATAAACGTGTGGTGCAGATAATTCTTTCATATGCTAATTTAATTTTCTTTGGGTATATTTCCAGGACTGTGATGGCTGGGTCTTAGGGTAGATCTATTTTAGATTTCTGAGAAAACTCCAAACTGTCTTCCATAATGGTCATACCACTTTACATTCCCACCAAAATTGTTTTTGTGTTTATTGTGAATGGGACTGATCTCAGAAGTTCATTCTTAACTATGGTGCTTTTTATATAATATTAATGCTATTTTTTAAAAAATATTTATTCATTATTTTATTTGAAAGGCAGAATTATAGAGAGGCAGAGGCAGAAAAAGAGATCGATCTTCTATCCACTGGTTCACTTCCCAAATGGCCGCAACGGCCATTTGAAGCCAGGAGCCAGGAACTTCTTCCAGGGCTCCCATGCAGATGCAGGGGCCCAAGCACTGAGGTCATCTTCTACTGCCCTCCCAGCAGAGAGCTGGATCTGAAGAAGAGCAACTAGGATTTAAACTGGTACCCATATGGGATGCCAGCACTGAAGGTGGTGGCTTTACCCACTACATCACAGCGCTGGCCACTATGAATTCTATTGATTGTTGTGTGTTGATCTTTTTAACTGCAAGTTTGCCAAACTCTCTTATGCTTTTCAATAGTCTCTTGGTGTGGAGGCTCTTGGTTCCTCCATAAACATAGAATCATATCATTTGCAAACAGGGATTGTTTGACTTCTTCCTTTCCAATCTGTATCCCTTTGATTTCTTTTTCTTGCCTAATGGCTCTGACTAAAACTTCCAGACCTATATTAAATAGTAATGGTGAGAATGAGCATCCTTGTGTGGTTCCAGATCTTAGTGCAGATGCTTCCAGCTTTTCCCCCATTTAATATGATACGGACTGTGGGTTTGTCATGAATTGCCTTGATTGTGCTTGGGTATGTTCATTCTATGTCTCATTTGTTTAACGTTTGTATCATGAAAAGGTGTTTTTATTTTATCAGATACTTTCTTTGCATCTATTGAGATAATCACATGTTTTTTTCTTTAAGATTTATTTATTTATTTGAAAGGCAGAGTCAGAGAGAGAGAGAGAGAGAGAGAGAGAGAAAGAGAGGGAAATACATCCATCTTCTATCCATTTGTCTACTCCCCATATAGCCTTCTAGAGCAGAGCCAAGAACCAAGAGTTTCCCCTGGGTCATCTTTGTGGATGCAGGGTTCTAAGTACTTGGGCCATCTTCTGCTGCCTTCCCAGGTGCATTAGTATGGTGCTGGATTAGAAGTGGAGCAGCTGAGACTTGATCCGGCACACATATGGGATGCCAGCACTGCAGGGGGTGGCTTTACCTGCATATGTTGCACCATCCCTTTATCCCTTGCATAAATATCACTTCATCCAGGTGGATGATCTTTTTTATGGGTTGTTGGATTTGATAAGATAGTATTTTTTTTTTTTGAGGATTTTTGCATCTGTGTTTGTCAGGGATTTGTTCTTTAGTTCTCCTTGTTGTATCTTTTTCTGGTTTTGGAATTGAAGTGATACTGGCCACAAAAAAAAGGAGTTTGGGAAGTTTCCTTTCCTTTCAATTATTTTGAACAGTTTAAGATGAATTGGGATTCAATCTTTAAAAATTTGTTAGAATTCAACAGTGAAGCCGTGCAATCCCGGGGTTTTCTTTGTTAGTAGGATCTTTATTAATGATTTAATCTCTGTCTCGGTTATTGGGCTATTTGAATTTTCTGTGTCTTCTTTCCTCAATTTTGTTAAATGTTATATATCCAGAAATATATCCCTTGTCTTCTAGATTTTACAATTTGTTGGCATATAGGTTTTTTGTTTTGTTTTGTTTTGTTTTGTTTTGTTTTTGACAGGCAGAATGGAAAGTGAGAGAGAGACAGAGAGAAAGGTCTTCCTTTTGCCGTTGGTTCACCCTCCAATGGCCGCCGCGGCCGTCGTGCTGTGGCCGGCGCAACGCGCTGATCCGAAGCCAGGAGCCAGGTGCTTTTCCTGGTCTCCCATGCGGGTGCAGGGCCCAAGGACTTGGGCCATCCTCCACTGCACTCCCGGGCCATAGCAGAGAGCTGGCCTGGAAGAGGGGCAACCGGGACAGAATCCGGCATCCCGACCGGGACAGAATCCGGCGCCCTGACCCGGACTCGAACCAGGTGTGCCAGCGCCGCAAGGCAGAGGATTAGCCTATTGAGCCACGGTGCCGGCCGGCATATAGTTTTTGTAGTAATTCCTGATCATCCTTTTTATTTCTGTGATATCAGTTGTAACAGCTCCTTTTTCATCTCTGATTTTATTGATTTGTCCCCCCCTCCTTTTCTTTTTAACTAGTTGCACCAATAGTTTATTAATTTTTTGTTTCTTTTTTTTAAAGGGCCTTCATTTCACTAATTTTTTTTGTATTTTTTTTTAGTTTTTTGTTTATTCTCTAATTTTTATCATTTCTTTCTTCCTACTAATTTTAAGTTTAATTTTTTCTTTTTCCAGGTCCATGGAATGTATTTTTAGGACATTTATTTTATGCCTTTCTAATTTATGGATGCAGGTAGTAATTCCCATAAATTTACTTCCTAAAACTGCTTTTGTAATATCTCATAAATTTTGATATGTTGTGTTGACATTTTCATTCAAGGAATTTTTTATTTCCTTTTTTATTTCTTCCATGATCCACTGTTCATATTTGTTTTAAATCAGAACTAAAGAGAGAAGACAGTTCTGTAACTTTTTTTTGGCTAGTGAACAGTAAAGTTTTCATTTAGTTTTTTTTTTATTTCTATGCTTTGAATAGGGAGACTTTTAACTGAAGTACATTATATATTTACTGCTCTACACACATTATAAAGCCTTGCTCCTGCAGGGAACTATTTTACCCAAAGAACTAAAGATGAAAGGTAAAAAATGATTTTAGAAATGTTGAAATCACCTATGAAATTACAACATTTCATAGTTATTCAACTCTGTGGGCTAATCAGAGCTTAGAAAGTGTTGTGTTTTAATTTCAGTTCTGCGATTAATAAGTCTACTGCCCTGGAATAAATCAGAAAATTTCTCACTGCCTTAATT
Source organism: Oryctolagus cuniculus (assembly GCF_964237555.1). NCBI lineage: Eukaryota > Metazoa > Chordata > Mammalia > Lagomorpha > Leporidae > Oryctolagus > Oryctolagus cuniculus. The sequence goes on along the minus strand of NC_091432.1, from coordinate 76,045,546 downwards.
TCTCCATATATAATGAAAGATACAATAATTTTCTGACTTGCACTGAGAAATACCTGGGAAAATTACTTGCAAGCATTTTCACGTTTATAAAATGTTAGATAGTCTTTGAAAAATATCCATAGTCTTTAAAAATATTTGGTTGATTTCTGATAAGAAGATAACTTGCATTCAAATAGAATTGTTTTTAATGTAGAAAAGTACAGAAACTAAAATCAAAATCTTCATTGTACTATTAGCTTTAAAATGCTCATACTGGAAGGAGTTCATGAACAGACTCCAGGGCTCACACAAAGACTTTGACTGTTTAGGAACATTTTAGATGTATTGACCTTACCAGAGATCAAAGATTTCACCATGTTTTCAAAGGAGTATCTGATGCTCCAAAAGTTAAGAATGACTTCACCGCACAGAAATAACTCATTATTATTTGGTGTGCACAGTTTCATCCTCTACAATGTGCATAGACACGTGCATGCATACATAAACATGTGCTAGAAATCAATTTTATGTGCCAAATATAATATTGTAAACATTTGTTATTATCAATGTTGTCTTAAATAATTTTATTCCAAAATACTTTTTTAAATATTTATTCATTTATTTGAAAGGCAGAGTTACAAAGAGGCAGAGGCAGAGAGAGAGAGGTCTTCCATCCACCGGTTCACTCCCCAAATGGCCACAATGGCCAGAGCTATGCCAATCCTAAGCCAGGAGCCTGGAGTTTCTTCCAGGTCTTTCACATGGGTGTAGGGGCCCAAGGACTTGGACCATCTTCTGCTGCTTTCCCAGGCCATAGCAGAGAGCTGAATCAGAAGTGGAGCAGCCAGATCTCTAACTGGCGCCCATATGGGATGCTGGCACTGAAGGTGGTGGCATTACCTGCTGTGCGACAAAGCCGGCCCTCAAGATGTTATTTTAATGACTACTTTGTATTTCTTATTAAAAATATATTTGATAACTTTTAATTAGTTCTGTTTTGTTGGACATTTAGAATATTTTCAGTTTACTATTGTTTTTAAAGTTTTTATAAACTTCTATTCATATAAGTATCTGTGTGTGGCTCATCTTAGCATTCTTTTCTAAAAATTGTTTTTGATCACTTATAACAATTATCATTCTTATTTATTGTTTTTCTAGATTGCTCTTCCAAAATACAGATTGCTCATTCTGAAAACAGTACTATAAAAAGCTTCACTTCCTAGAAAATATCTTTAAATATTTTTTTTTTATTTTTTTATTTAGTAAGTATAAATTTCCAAAGTACAGGTTATGGATTACAATGGTTCCCCCCCCCCATAATTTCCCTCCCACTCACACCCCTCTCATCTCCCATTCCATTCACATCAAGATTCATTTTCAATTATCTTTATATACAGAGATTGATTTAGTATATATTAAGTAAAGATTTCATTTTTTTTTTTCCAGAGTGTCTTGGCTTTCCATGCCTAAAATACTCTCATGGGCTCTTCAGCCAGATCCGAATGCCTTAAGGGCTGATTCTGAGGCCAGAGTGCTATTTAGGACATCTGCCATTCTATGAGTCTGCTGTGTATCCCACTTCCCATGTTGGATCGTTCTCTCCCTTTTTGATTCTATCAGCTAATATTAGCAGACACTAGACTTGTTTGTGTGATCCCTTTGACTCTTAGACCTATCAGTGTGATCAATTGTGAACTGAAATTGATCATTTGGACTAGTGAGATGGCATTGGTACATGCCACCTTGATGGGATTGTATTGGGATCCCCTGGCATGATTCTAACTCCACAATTTGGGGCAAGTCCTATTGAGCATGTCCCAAATTGTACATCTCCTCCCTCTCTTATTCCTACTCTTATATTTAACAGGGATCATTTTTCAGTTAAAATTTAAACACCTAAGAATAATTTTGTGTTAATTACAGAGTTCAACCAATAGTACTAGAACAAAACAAAAAAAATACTACAATGGATAAAGTATTACATTGTACATCAACAGGACATTGTACATCAACAGTCAGGACAAGAGCTGATCAAGTCACTGTTTCACGACAACTAACTGAGCACCAAAGGGGAAACCTGTTGAAGTGAAATGGACACTATCTTTAAATATTAAATGCATATGTTGTCTTATCTAACAGTGTCTTTGATGATTGCAGAGTTGCACTTACTGTGTGATTTTTTTTCCATCTTGCACAATGTTTCTAAGACTGATTTTTTATTTATTTGAAAGGCAGAAAGAGAGAGAGAGAGAGAGAGAGAGAGAGAGAGAGAAATCTTCCATCTGCTGGCTTATGCCCCAGATAGCTGCAACAATCTAGGTTAGTCCAAACTGAAGCCAGAAGCCTGGTACTCCATTGGTACCTCCCAGATGGATGATAGGGGCCCAAATATTTGATCAATCATTTGATACTTTCCCAGGGACATTATTAGGGATCTGGATCAGAAGTGTAGGAGCTGGAACTCAAACCAGTGTTCTGGCATGGGATTTGGTGGCTTAACCCACTGTGCCACCACACTGTTTCCACAATTTTCAGATTGTGCTAAATATTGTAAAGATTTTCCAATCAAGAAAATCTAAAATTAAAAGAAAGTATGAATGATTTGACTCTTCTGTTTTGGGTCTTAACTGTTTGTAGGTATATTATATTCTTCAAGTAAGTTTATTAAAAAGGTTATTTTGTCAAATCAAAAGTTAGACGAGAAAAAGATATACACTTATTGTGTATCTTCTTCTATGAAATAAAATATATTTAAACCATGTTACAGCAACACATTTTCTATCAGATTTTTTTATTTAAAGGATAGAAATCTTTTGGTGAGTTTCCTGCTTGAATTTATTTGTCAGAACTTGCCCCAGAGAACAACTTCCATTCATTTTGTGTTTATTTTCTTGCCTCTTCTACTAGAGTTTGGCAGTCTTTTTGACCTTTCCAGGACTTTTGGATTGTCCATTCCTTAGTAAGTAATTTTTCACTGGCAAACAGCATATTTCATTTATGAAGTGACCTTTCCAATTTTGTTTTTAATGATGTGTTCCCAATATTTGCCTCATTCTTCAAAAGCCAAGTGCCACCCAAGATTTTGTAATTTCCATACAACAGTACTAAAGTGTTGCTTACTTGCCTAAAAACATTGAGCACTATTCCAGGAATTTGGAACTCAATCTAGGACTCCAAAATGGGTGGCAGAGACCCAAATACTTGAGCCATCACCTGCTCCCTTCTGGACTATACATTAGCAGGAAGCTGGAATCAGGAGCAGGGCTGAGACTTGAACAAAGGGACTCGGATATGGGATTCAGGTATTCTAAGTAGAATCTTAATTGTGGCATAAAATGCTTCCCTTCCCTGTATACTTTAAATCATCTCTAGATTATATATAATACTTAATACAGTACAAGTTTTATATGAATAATTGTCATGGCTATATAATTTAGGATATAATGATAAGAGAAGAAGTCTATACCTGTTCAGTATAGATGCAATTTGTAAAAATTAATTTTTAGTCTGCAATTGAATCACAGATGTAGCACATATAAATAGTCGCTGCCGTTAATGAGCTCACCATTAACCAAGAGAAATAAAGACCTGTTAAATATAATTGCTATACTCTCAGTTTCCTGTCATAACATTGGACATGCCCTTAAGTCTTTAAAGACAGGGCAACCTCTTGGAAGACGTGGCATGATAGATTTGAAGGATGATGAGATTTGAAGAGGCATCCACAGATACTTGGGAAACAGGTAGAAATAGGCAAGGGACTAGGGGTTACTCTAGACACAGGTGAACTCAGAAGCATAGAGAATTTGGAAACTAAGATATTCGGTTTTGACGAGGCCTAAAATTTAAGGAGGAGAGTTGAAGAGATGGTACATTATAGGTAGCAAGGGTTGGGTGGCAATGGTGACTTATCATTTGTATACTAAGAAAACTACTGACACAATCTCATCAGAATCATGTGGTGACAGATGTCTTTGTTTTCTGTTGCTATTACAAAATACCCGAAACTAGGCACAGTACTTATGAAGAAAAGAAATAACTTAGTTTAACAGTTTAATAGGCTGAAAGTCTAAGCTCAGCTGACCCAATTTGTGACAATCCCCCTTGGGTGGGTCACAACATGAAGAAGCAAATGGAAAACGGCTATGTAAAGACTCCAAGTGTGTAGGGTGGCCTCAGTTTATAACAGCCAACTCTTGTGATAATTAACTCACCCCATGATACAAGCATTAATCTGTTCTGAGGGCAGCACCCCAGCAGTCTTATTGTCTCACACTAAGCACCCTGCGGGAGACAACCCACATTGAAACCATAGCACATGGTGAGAATAGCTGAAAAGTATCAGACATTTTTTTCTAAAGTTTATAAATGTGCACTGAAGAAGCAAAAACATCTGGGAGATGCATAAGTCCAACCCTGGCTCCCTTCTGAACTCATTTACTGTGATTTTAGATAAAACTGAGTTTAACATTTCTCCAAGATGCTGTGATACAGGATGTACTAGGAAAATTTGCAGAGTTTGCCCAACAGGTGCATTATTGCAATCTTAAAAAAAATTAGGTATCCCACGATCTATTTATATAATGCATAGTGAATTCAAAATTTTACTTTATTGAATATTTATATATATGTGTATGTATCAAAGTTTCCATCCAAGAGTAAGTAAAAATTATTTGGGTCAGCTGAGGACATAGATAGAAAAATAATTTTCTGATTGTATCTTTGAGAATTAACCATGATTTGTGTATGTGTGTTTATAATATTTTGTCCATATATGTGTTTATGACACATTTGGTTATATTTTCTTTTATTTTGGCTTAAGTGTCTGTTTCTACATTAGTTTTAATATCCGAAAGACCTAGGGGAGACACTTATAACTACTGACTATGAACCTAAACCTTTATTTTTACATTTGCAATAGGTGTCATTTTACTTACCTCACATGAACTATGTAAGGACTAAGTGCAATAAAATACATAAACATTCTTTAAATAAGTGCCTGGACATTTAATATTCAATCAATAACTATTCAATGAAAATTCAAAACATCTTGCTGTATGGTGACTTAAGTATGTTGCCTTGTCATTCATATTCTCTGCATATGATAAAACAGAGCATTCTCTTGGATCTTCATTTCATTTAAAAGTTGGAAATAAAAAGTTTGGCATGTGAAATAGATAGCAAATGGAATTGGACCCAGTGATAGTGACTTCACTAAATTACATGGCTTTTTCATCATTGGCAATATATTCTTAATTAAAATTTAGTGATGGTAATGAATGTTGCCTATGAATAGTAGCAGAATTGAACTTCAGAGATTGGTTAACTTAATTATGAATGCTCCTTAGCAGAAGAAATTCAATAAAGATGCCAAGGTTCAGATATTATTTAGAATTGACCTAAACACTATATATAGGTTTTAGTTTAATAGGCAAGGCAAAGAGGTCAAAAGATGATTTACAGCCCAATACTTTATTTTAATACATGCCAGGTAGGAGAAATGAATGAATATATTGTAAGCTGATTTTTTCTTTAAATTTAGATTAATAAATGAAATTAGGCCTTCTTGATTTTTTTCTCATGTATAGCCATGTGTTCTGTTAATAGTGATTCTAAAAAGCTTTGTCTGATACCTCAGTACTTCATTCAATAGAAGCATTACTTGTATTTGTAAAATTGATATATTTTAATTAATGCAGCTTAGAGGTATGAGGACAACAGAGGTCCTAGTTTTTAAAATTTCCACTAAAATACTGAGTTAGATTCACCAGTTTCCCTTCTAAAAAGTGAGAGTTTGGATCAGGTTAGCCTCAAAATTCCTTCCAGTTTAGATCTTTCTAGTTTAGTCTCCAATGATAAGTTGCCTATAAACTAAGAAGCTTAAATGCAAGAAAGATCATGATGACAATGATTATGGTGATGATAACAATGGATACCTTTGATGAGCACTGTTTATACTATAAATTGTGTTAGTGGTAGACATATATGTAGTGTGCCTTCATTTGAATCATCTGAATATGTATTTCCATGGACATCCTGAAATTAAGTAGTTAACTATAAGCATTCTCTTGACCTTCTAAAATTTATAAAATTCAGTTTTTACTAGAAATGTGTTTTTAATATAAATGCAAAGAGGATTACCATAATAATTTAGCCTGTCTCTGGAAGAGTTAATGAATAATGTTATCGGGGTTTCTCTGTAGATGGCATTACTGAAACACCCAGAAAGCAGGCTATCAACAGGGCAAATGGGTCATTCGGAGGGATTTGTTCCCTTGAAGCTCTGTGATGTGACTGACCTTGGACTAAATGTTTCAGTGAAAAGACAGATTTGTTTGTCTTTGTTCTGAAATTACTATATAGTACAGATATTTTTCCCTCCAATTTGATTCTTTGATTGAATGCTCAAGAATTAATGTGGGTGTTAGAAGTTTCCAATAATAGGCATATGTTACCATAGACACATCCTTTAGCAATGTCAGTGGGGCATTATTGCACAATGATACATAAAGGCTCTCAAAAAATTGTATTTTATGAGATTTTGAAATTATTTAGTTGTGAAGATAATTAGTGATTTAACTTTTAGCTGTGAAGTGCTTCAGCAATGCTGCTGTCTATGGCATGTTATAATGAGAGTCACTGTAATTTACAATAGAGAATATTTAGCAGGTGAGGGATAAAAAATGAGTTTCTAATTCAAGATAGTCACATGGGTTTATTAAAATAAGAAATTGAAAAGACAATCTTAGTTGAAATAGATCATTTTTACATTCTTCCCCCAGTATTTTTGAAAAAATCAGTCAAATACTAGATTATTTGGCCTTTAAAAATCAGCATTAAAGAAGTAAATAGAAAATCTTTCTTTGGTGAGTTTTTCTACATTGTTTTGGCATGCCATTGATACTGCTATCTCTTACCTTACTATAAGGAACATTCAAACAGATAACTCTAAAATATATTTCTTTATTTTTATTTTTTAAAGATTTATTTATTTATTTAAAAGTCAGAGTTACACATAGAGAGAAGAGGCAGAGAGAGAGAGAGAGAGAGAGAGAGAGAGTCTTCCATCCTCTGGTTCAGTCCCCAATTGGCCGCAACGATCGGAGTTATGTTGATCCGAAGCCAGGAGCCAGGAGCTTCTGGGTCTCTCAGGTGGGTATAGGGACCAATGGACGTGAGCCTTCTTCTACTGCTTTCCCAGGCCATAGCAGAGAGTTGATCAGAAGTGAAGAAGCCGGACTTGAACTGGTGCACTTATGGGATGCCAGCACTGTGGGCAGTGGCTTTAGCTGCTACTCCAGAGCTCCAGCCCCTAAAATATATTTCTATAAAGAAAATTTTGTTAAATGGATATGTGGTGTACATGAGAGCATTTCAGGCATGAAAAGCCAAGACACTGTGGCAAAAAATTACCTACATAAAAGATCTCTGAGTGAGATCCCAGTGGAAAGAAAGGGCCATCAAAGAAGGAGATACCTTTCTCTGAAGGGAGGAGAGAACTTCCACTTTGACTATGGCCTTGTCTAAATAAGGTCAGAGTTTGTGAACTCAAGAGGCTTCCATAGCCTTGGCAGCTCATGACAAGAGCCTCAGGTGATTACTGTCATAAATAAGCGTGTCAATTGTTAAACCAACAACAGGAGTCACTGTGCACTTGCTACCTATGTAGGACCTCTGTCCTTAATGTATTGTACTATGAGAATTAATGGTACAACTAGTCTTCAAGCAATAATTTATACTTTGTGTGTCTGTGTGGTTGCAAACTGTTGAAATCTTTACTTAGTATATACTAAGTTGATTTTCTGTATATAAAGATAATTAAAAATGAATCTTAATGAAGAATGGGATGGGAGAGGGAGTAGGAGGTGGGATGGTTTAGGGGTCGGAGAGCAAGTATGAGGGGAAGAACCACAATAATCCAGAAGTTATACTTATGAAATTTATATTTATTAAATAAAATCTTTCTATAAAATGGATATGTGGTGCAGAGGTTACTATCACTACTTGGATCCTGGGAAGCAGCAGATAATGGCTCAGCTGGTTGAGTCTCTTACACCCACATGGGAGACCTGGATTGAGTTCCAGGCTCCTGGATTTGGCCTGTCCCAGCACTGCCTGTTGTAGGTATTTGGACAGTATATTTGGACAGTATGGACAGTATGCCAGCAGATGGAAAATCTCACGCATTTGTCTGTCTCTCTCTGCAATTCAAATAAAGTGAAAATCAATTAATAAAATTTAATAAAACTAACAGTAAAATCACTGCTTGTGACACCCTCATAATTTGTTGGAGTGACTACTTTGAGTCCCATATACTCTGCTTCCGCTTCCAGTTCAGTTTTCTGTTAATGTACTCTTGGAGGCACCATATCATGGCTCAATGGTTGAGTCCTTGCCATCCATGTGGAAAATCTGGATTGAGTTTCAAGCTTCTGGCTTTGACCTGGCCCAGCCCTGGCTATTGTGGACATCTGGGGAGAGAACCAGTAGATAGAAGATCTCTTTTTCTCTTTCTCTTTCTTTCTCTTTCTTTCTCTTTCTCCTTCTCTTTTTCTCTCTGTGTCTGTATGTCTCTGTGTGTATATATGTGCTTTTCAAATAAAATGAAAACAAGGGGCCGGCGCTGTGGTGCAGCAGGTTAAAGCCCTGGCCTGAAGCACCTGCATCCCATATGGGCACAGGTCCTAGTCCTGGCTGCGCCTCTTTTGATCCAGCTCTCTGCTATGGCCTGGGATAGCAGTAGAAGATGGCCCAAGTTCTTAGGCCCCTGCACCCATGTGGGAAACTTAGAAGAGCTCCTGGCTCCTGGCTTCGGATCGGCGCAGCTCCAGCCATTGCAGCCATCTGGGGAGTGAACCAGTGGATGGAAGACCTCTCTCTCTGTCTCTACCTCTCTGTAACTCTGTCTTTCAAATAAATAAAATAAATCTTTAAAAAAATGAAAACAGAGGCCAGCGCTGTGGCACAGTAGGTTAATCCTTCGCCTGTGGCACCTGAATCCCATATGGGCATCAGTTCTAGTCCCGGCTGCTCCTCTTCCAATCTAGCTCTCTGCTGTGGCCTGAAATCAGTAGAAGATGGCCCAAGTCCTTGGGCTCCTGCATGCACATGGGAGACCTGGAAGAAGCTCCTGGCTCCTGGCTTCAGATCGATGCAGCTCTGGCCATTGCAGCCATTTGGGGAGTGAACCAACGGAAGGAAGACCTCTCTCTGTCTCTCCTTCTCACTGTCTGTACGTCTCTCTGTAACTCTGTCTTTCAAATAAATAAAATAAATCTTTAAAAAATTAAAACAAATAAACATTTAAAAAATAAAACTATATGGCTAAAAGAAAAGAATATTGGTATTTGATTTTCATGTGCCCAACAATCTCCTAAGTAGTAAGGTGGATTTTTTTTGTCAAATACATACTTTTAAAATATTTATTTGTTTATTTATTTGAAAGAGTGAGAGTAAGAGAGTGTGAGAGAGAAAAAGAGAAAGAGGGAGAGAAGGCGTGTGGGAGGGAAAGATATTCCTTCTTCTGGTGTGCTCCTCAAATGCTCACAGTCAACTAGGGCTGGGCCAGACCAAAGCCATGAGCCCGGAACTCCAAATCTCCCATGTGAGTGTCAAGGTCTCAGGCACCTGAATGATCACCTGCTGTCTTCCCATGAGTATTAATAGGAAGCTGGATTGCAAATGGAGTAGCCAGAATTTGAAACAGGCACTCTGATGAGCGATGCAAGTATCCTATGTGGCAGCTTAACCCAGTGCACCAAAGCACCTGCCCTTCTCAAGTATTTATTGAAATGCTTACCTGACACTCTATTAGGATATCAGGAACAAAAGGATAAAAGGAGAAGGTCTATGATGTCAACAAGCTTTACATAAAATAGCAGGTTTATCTTCAAAGTGAACATGTAAATTGGGATTAGAAATTGTGGGGAGCAACTGGGAGCAACTCGGACTAGACTAAGTTACTGGAATTAAGACTTATTCTATGCATCTGCTCTCCCACAATATGGCGCTGAGAAGGGAGTAACAACTTCTACGCAGCTGCCTCTCGCCAATTTGATTGACTGAGCTGCAGGAGCTGATCTTGCTCCTGATTGGAGGAGAGCAGCGTACTCGGCGTGTGGGTAGCAGAGTTGGGATTGGTGGAAGAGGACTATAAAGGAGGAGAGAGACAACATGCACCAGGAACATCTATCTGAAGGAACACCTGAGCAGCCCCCGAGAGAGCCGGCCGGCGGTGTGCCGCTCCCCCGTGGAAGTGGGGAAAGTGGCTAGGGGGAACCGCCCTTCCACGGAGGTGGAAAGGACGGTAGCCAACCCGGGAAGAACCAGCAGCAAACCCGGGGAGGGCCGAGCAGACAAAAGAACAGCGCAGGGTCCTGTGTCGTTCCTCCACGAAGATGGGGAGCGACATAATGGTGCCGTGACTCGGATATGAAGCCTAGGCAGGGTTTAGTGTCGTTCCTCCACGAAGACGGGGAGCGACAAGAAATCTTTTTTTTTTTTTAACATTAAGAAAATAAGAAGGCGGCTAAATAATTGGACTAGGTCACCTACCCTGTTAAAAGGAGGAATAAAATTTAGAAGCAGGACCTATCTGATGGTCTTTCCCATATCATAAATTTGTTTGACCTGCCTTGTTCATGGCAATAGGGGAGTAGGATGAATTAGTTGAACAAAAGTGTTCCAGGAGGATCTGATTGGGGCAGACTGACCATGAGAAGAATCCTGGACTTCCTTTCAGCTACAGCCCCTTTAATTTTCTCTGGTGTTTATACTGGATTACTCATGGCTTTTGTTTGCAGAATGTTTGGGAAACACTGGCTTTAAATGAAAACAACTTTGATTCAAATGCTATCTCCATCTCTACTACCTCCATCTCTACTACCTCATCCTGTCTCAGTTTTCATATCTGTAAGATCAAGGCAATAAAATGCTGACAACAAGAGGGAATTTAGTGGTTTTTTTTTTTTTATTTGAAAGACAGAGCAACAGAGAAAGTGAATGAGCAAGACCTAGAGCAAGACAGAGATGGAGAGAAGTAGAGAGAGAGGGAGAGGGGGATGGATCATCCATCTGTTCGTTCACTCTCCAAATGTTTCTAACAGCCAGATCAGGGCCAAACTCCAGGAGCCAGGAATTTTATCCTTGTTTCCCTCCTGGGTGGTAGAATCTAAGCAATTGGGCCATCTTCCACTGTCTTCCTGGGAGCAATAACAGGAATCGGGAATAGAAGTGGAACAGTCAGAACTCAAACACTCCTAAATGGGATGGCAGCATTGCAAAAAGCAGCTTAATCCACTCTGCACAATACTGGCCCCAAGGCAGTTAGATTTTGTGTGTGATAATGATGTTAAGCACTTTGTATGTGCTTTGCACCTGGTGAATCCCTGGCAGTTGCTGTTACCATCATGAGGATTAATAATTTAAGTGGAAAATGTTGGAAATTTTTATGGTTCAGAGTTTGTTTTTTTTTTATTCTGAAGCTTATGGCACCATCAGTCGTCTCAGAGGCAATAAGTGCAGTGATGAGAGTGGAGCTAAGGCATGACTGGGGATGGATTAGTTGAACAAAAGTGTTCCAGGAGGATCTGATTGGGGCAGACTGACCATGAGCAGGATCCTGGACTTCCTTTCAGCTACAGCCCTTTAATTTTGTCTGGTGTTTATATTGGATTACTCATGGCTTTTGTTTGCAGAATGTTTGGGAAACACTGGCTTTAAATGAAAATTTCTTGGGTGAGGAAATATATTAACAGATTTTCTTTTATTAACATTTATGTATTATCATTTAACACTATTTGGGGACATGATAAAAGTTCAATCAATGATGGTGAATGCATGAACAAATAAGCAAGTACTTACAAAGCATCTGAACATGTATGAAGACACAAATGTGTCTGTGTATATATACATACACACACATCCCCACACACATGTTATGCCTTGGGTTAGAATTTAGAGATTGTGAGTAGTTGTGAAGTAAAAACAAGAACTAAGAGTAGTTTGAATATAGGGGGCTGTGTATGGGATCAAGGATAAATGCTGACTCAACCACTGGACTAGGTTGTCACTGTGCCTTGCATGCACACAATGCACTTCACTAAAACAGCTTTTAGAATAGCCTAGTGAGGTGGGTAGGGTAGTCATGAACTGCACTGGTGTGAGACCTCAGCTGTCATCACTTTTACACACCTGTACTATCAATTACACATTCAGTTCAAACACTCATGCTGAAAATTCTTTTCATCTGAGCTTGTGCAGATAGTATGACAGGCACCCACTAAGCAGAACCCCATAGAAGTTCTATATAAAAGCTTTACTCACCTATGGCCAATTAAAAAGGCAGGGAGGCTGCGCCTGCTCCCCACACTGCTGCCCAGAGTCTCATTTCAATATGTCTTTCACCAAAGGAACAGAACAAATTCTCAACAGGGGAAATACGGATTCATAAATATTGAATAGTGCTAGTTATATCTGACCTGAGAGAAACTTTAACTTGTTAGAGGACTGTATTATCAGTTCTTAGCTCTAGAATATTGCATATCTGGGGTTCTGCAAGGTTTGTGAACAATGAGGAACTTGAAAGTGTTTCTGTTATCTTGTCATCATTTTACTCATCGTCAAAAACTTGTATTTACAGTAAGCCCTTATTTTCTTAGATTTTAAAAAAGAGATGATAGATGAAAAATCAAAGGCTGTGTTCTTTAAGAAATTTTTTTTAAATTGATAAAGAAATAAACAAGTAGACTATTCAAGCAAGAAAGTTTGGAATTTAGAGAAAATTTACTCTTTCTCTGTGTGAGGTAAGAAAAACTGAGTGGACTATGTCTTTATTTCATTTGGGGAAGATGTAGAATTTGGGGTATATCAACAGAGATTCATAAGAGTGTAAGACCCAGGGGAAAGATCTGTTGTGGACAAGTGAAGACAACATTGTGGAGAATATAAAGAGCATGAAGGCCATCACAACTAGGTTTGAGTTCCAACTTTACTGCTTACTTGTCATATCTTAGACAAGCTGTTTGCCCTAAAATTAGTGTTTTGATCTGCAAAGAATGGACACTAAGTTTTTCTTAATGTGGTGGTATTTGTGACCTGAAACATAGTTGATACTCATTAAATTATTATTATTCTTTCCTCTTGCCAGTATTTCAAGGAAATTACCCCTACAGAGCCAATATTTAAGAAAATCACTCATTTCTAGGCTGTTGCTAAGTCAGTCTTTTATTCCTCATTGTCTGTGAACATTTCCATCTTCTTTCTTTTGCTCTTCATTTCTCCCATACCAAAAAAGCACACTGCTATATCTTTTAAATACACTAAGGTGACCATTTCTTGCTTGCAGGTTAAATTTACCCTTTCTGTGACCCTTTCTAGAGCACTAAGTAATATCATTTCCCTGTTCTGAAGATTAATAGAATATTTCTACCATCTTACTATACATCTTGTAATAATATGTTCCTTCTATTAACTAATATGGTAGCAGACATTATGCTAAGCTCAAGGAATGATAATCACCCAGGTCTTGCACCCAGTAAGTCGTAATGTTCTTGAAGAAACAGACATAGAAACAAATAAGTCCAATAAATGTCAGTGCTTTCAGAGGAGTTTGATATGTACTATAGAGGTATGTCCTTTTTTTCCAACAAAATTGTATGTTGTTAAAGGGCAGGAGCCCTGTTTTATATTCATCCTCGATAAACCTCCTGAACCCTTAGATCATCTAGCATAGAAATAAATATTAAGTAAGCATACACATTACTTACTGTGAATTCTTCTATGGAGGGTTTTAATACCATAGAGCACTTAAAGGTATCTAAGAGGGAATATTACCACAAAACAATTATTATGAATCTGTGTGAGGGCTTGCAGCCTATGGAAATCCTAGAAATAGAAATAGATCCTTGATTCACTTAGAATATATCATTTGCATTTTTGAAGCAATAGTTCCTGAGTATTAAAGCTAAGTCAGGCTATATATAATCTTATCTCTGGCAGGAAGGCAGTGTGGTGATGAGCCAGTCTCAGCAGCAGGTGCCAGATATAAGCAACTGCCCACCTGCAGTTGTGGCCCAAAGACCCCAATGCCAAATACAAACTCAAGCCTAAGGGAGAATGTAATGGTCCCACTAATATACACCATAACTTGTCCTGGAGACCCGTGCTTAGGACTTGAGTGTGTAGCCAATTATGGAAAGCCATTAATGTCTTTTGGGAATTATCAAAGCTTATAATGAGCAAATAATATATGTTACATCTATAGCTAATAATACTGATACTGCAGACATCTAGATACTGTGCACTAAATTTTTGTAGGCAAGGCAGGGCCATTTAAACATACTTAGATTGGAAAGCCAGGTACAACTTCCAAAAGGAAATTGAAACTAAAGTTTGTTCCATGTTACATAACCCTGGTATTTTATTGATGTGAATTCCTACTTCCTCTAAGACACATCTGTGTCTTTCTGGCTGCATACTGAGCTAACTTTTGGGACTAGATATAATGGTGATTGAAAGATCATAGCATATTAGCTTAATGTTTGCTTATCCTTTTGCTGGAGCCAAACACAAACAACCCATTGGCAAATTTAGATGCCCTAAGTTCCAAGAAAGAGTTTTTGACCAAGTGATCTAAATAAATACTGTGGGTTCATGTAGGAAGCTATAGTCAGCAAATGTTGTTACGTGATTATGGAGCTGGTCTTCCATGTAAGCAATAGACATGCTTTTCTATAGGATGTTATTTGATGACATTCCAACCACTTCTTTTCTCTAGAATTGTTCCTGTGGGTCTTTTGACTGAATAAAAACCTGGGCCTGAGATTGGAGAATAGGAATTTGTCAGTACTGGGCAGGGGAGACACAGTGTAGGACACTGAAGAGAAATGTTCTCACTTATTTCTACGGTACTTCAGTAATAAGGATACTATTAGTATCCTTCCAAAATACATCTAGTGAGCAGCCAACTGGGACTCCAACACGGATCCATGTCTTTCCAGAGCCAACTACACTGTAGCCTCCCGATGCACAGGTGTCTTGTCCTGGGTTCACTTCTCCACTTAGAAAATTAAAGCACCAATGTTCGGTGATTATAGCTTCTCTTGTTGGTATATGACTTTCCAGAAATGCACATAGCATTCATACCATGGATAGTGGAAAGAGATGTTCCACGTTGATCTTAATTTCTATGCATCACATACTGTGTGTGTGTGTGTGTGTGTGTCTGAAAAATACACACATTCACTCCAAAGTACAGAACACCAACTTTCTGCCAATCCCGAATCTAGAGACCGAGGTAATATCTCCTTTTGATGTGAATAGATCGATTTGTAAACAACTCAATGTAATGGAAGAATACAGCTCCCTGAGAATACAGAGGGAGGGAGTGGCCTATTTTATGTGGCAGGGTAAGGGAAAACTTCAAAGAGGAAGTGGCATTTGAGTTAGGCCTAAAAAGAGTTGGCCTTCTCTTCTAGGCTGAAGGAATGAATTCATAAAAGTACAAGAGGTTGCAAATATACAAATTCCTGTAGGATGAATATATAAATTCCTGAAAAAAGTCCTTTTTTGTTTTGTAAAACACCACTTTCTTTTTGAATATCACCTATAATATAGGCAAATTATAAATAGATGCTAATAAATTAAATGAGATAAGAAAATGAATGCAGTTTATAACTATAAGGTTATAATTAGTGATCATGTAATGATACAGCAAAATATACTTAGGTAATGTAGTATCTATTGAAATTATATATAAAATAGTTAAGAGCTCAGATTCTGGAACAAGGAAGCCTGAACTAGAATGTTATGCTATTGGAAATTGGGTGTGTACTTAACATTTCTTTTAATATTTCATGTTTTTCATAAAAATTAAAATCATAATTGCATGTCTACCTTAGGGTGTTGTGATGGTAAAATTAATTAATTTATATAAATTTTTTAGGACAGTGCTTGGCATATAATAGACACTCAACAAATGTTGGCCTGAAAGAAGGTAATATCTGAACTCCTATAAATACACATGAAAATACCCCTTATTTTTTGTCCACTGATTGGAGCATAAAACTGACTTATACTTTTGCCTTTCTAAATACCACTATCTTTTAAAATTATTCTGAAATTTTATCATTTTAGAATCATATACTCCATGTGATAGTTTTCTGTGACCATAGTGAATCAAATTTCCTTACCTATTGGTTGAACTCATAGCACTGTAAAGTCACTTCTAGATTTATTTATTTGAAAGTCAGAGTTACACAGAGAAAGAAGAGGCAGAGAGAGAGAGAGAGAGAGAGAGAGAGAGAGAGGTCCATTATCTGCCTATTTACTTCCCAATTGGCTGCAACGGCTGGAGCCACACCAATCCGAAGCCAGGAGCCAGGAGCCTCCTCTGGGTCAGCCATGTGGGTGCAGGGGTCCAAGGACTTGAGCCATCTTCAACTGCTTTCCCAGGCCAGAGCAGAGAGCTGGATTGAAAGTGGAGCAGCCGGATCTCGAACCGGCGCCCATATGGGATGCCGGTGCTTCAGCTGCACCGCAGTGCTGGCCCCGTAAAGTCACTTGTAGGCTGGGATTTTATGATTTTCTGAGTTCTGTTTCCTCTTCCTTTACAGAGATTTCTCTAGGGGCAAAGGGCAAATGTTATTGTTCCCGTTTTAGAAATGAAGAGTTAGAAACACAGAAAAAAAAAATATGTGGTAGAAAGTTGAAGAGATGAGATTATGATGTAGCCATAGCCTGTGAAGTTGTTCAAGATCCATGGTACTTTGGGGAGAACACAATGGGCCTTGATGTTTAGAAAACTTAGATTCAAATTTGACCAAGTATTCAAATCTGAACTGTTCTAGTTTTCACTGGCAGAAATGTATATTATAAATTATGGGCATCAGTCTCTTTCTCTATGAAAATAGGGCTAACAATACCAATGTGATGCTCAGGATAGATCTTCCCTAAGAGTGAGCTTCCTTCATTTTTTTAATCCATTTATAATTGCCTCACTCATGAAAAGCTTGCTATTTGAGCTTTCTGTACAAACATTTTACTATGTTGATTTTCAGAAACATTGTTCAGCTTTTTTCTTTGCTTGGGATTATTACCACCATCTAAAAGATTTCAAGTGAAGTATCTGGGATTGTAAAATAATTTATCAGGCATAGTAAGAAGAACCACGTTGATGAGTGGAGACATGTGGGGTTTAGAGCTGTCTGTAGTCCTGAACCATAGCCTGGTGCCTGGCTGGGTGGTCAAGGCCTTCCCTACAGGCGATCTTGCCTGGATGGATAGTGCCTCCCATTCTCTGTTAAGCCTTCTAGTGCTATGATCTTTAACAGCCTCACACTTGAATTTCAGGTGTTGTCTCAATGTGTGCAAGGAATAAGGTCAAATGATTGTCAAACCTAAGATAAATTAAGGTCAAATCAAAATAAAACCAATGGATACAATGTGCCCCTTTACAAGTTATTTCCTCAGCAATAGTTCTTAAATTTTTGCCATATCTTTTTTTTTTTCCAGGATGTCTTGGCTTTCCATGCCTAAAATACTCTCATGGGCTCTTCAGCCAGATCCAAATGCCTAAAGGGCTGATTCTGAGGCCAGAGTGCTATTTAGGACATCTGCCATTCTATGAGTCTACTGTGTATCCTACTTCCCATGATGGATCATTCTCTCCCTTTTTGATTCTATCAGTATTAGCAGACACTAGTCTTGTTTGTGTGATCCCTTTGACTCTTCGACCTATCAGTGTGACCAATTGTGAACTGAAGTTGATCACTTGGACTAGTGAGATGGCATTGGTACATGCCACCTTGATGGGATTGTATTGGGATACCCTGTTAAATATAAGAGTGGGAATAAGAGAGGGAGGAGATGTACAATTTGGGACATGCTCAATAGGACTTGCCCCAAATGGTGGAGTTAGAATCATGCCAGGGTATCCTGGCAGAAGCATGAAGCAAGACCCCTACCTTACACCTTACACAAAAATCCACTCCACATGGATTAAAGACCTAAATCTACGACCTGACACCATCAAGTTACTAGAGAACATTGGAGAAACCCTTCAAGATATTGGCACAGGCAAAGAATTTCTGGAAAAGACCCGGGAGGCACAGGCAGTCAAAGCCAAAATCAACTATTGGGATTGCATCAAATTGAGAAGTTTCTGTACTGCAAAAGAAACAGTGAGGAGAGTGAAAAGACAACCGACAGAATGGGAAAAAATATTTGCAAACTATGCAACAGACAAAGGGTTAATAACCAGAATCTACAAAGAGATCAAGAAACTCCACAAAAACAAAACCAACAACCCACTTAAGAGATGGGCCAAGGACCTCAATAGACATTTTTCAAAAGAGGAAATCCAAATGGCCAACAGGCACATGAAAAAATGTTCAAGGTCATTAGCAATCAGGGAAATGCAAATCAAAACCACAATGAGGTTTCACCTCACCCCGGTTAGAATGGCTCACATGCAGAAATCTACCAACAACAGATGCTGGCGAGGATGTGGGGAAAAAGGGACACTAACCCACTGTTGGTGGGAATGCAAGCTGGTCAAGCCACTATGGAAGTCAGTCTGGAGATTCCTCAGAAACCTGAAGATAACCCTACCGTTCGACCCAGCCATCCCACTCCTTGGAATTTACCCAAAGGAATTTAAATTGGCAAACAAAAAAGCGGTCTGCACCCTAATGTTTATTGCAGCACAATTCACAATAGCTAAGACCTGGAACCAACCTAAATGCCCATCAACGATAGACTGGATAAAGAAATTATGGGATATGTACTCTTTAGAATACTATACCGCAGTAAGAAACAACGAAATCCAGTCATTTGCAACAAAATGGAGGAATCTGGAACACATCATGCTGAGTGAAATAAGCCAGTCCCAAAGGGACAAATACCATATGTTCTCCCTGATCGGTGACGACTGACTGAACACCAAGAGGGAAACCTGTTGGAGTGAGGTGGACACTATGGGAAATGGTGGCTTGATCAGCATAGCCCTGACTGTTAATGAACAACTTAATACATTATCCCTCTTAGTAGTTTTTTTTATCTGTTCTACTTAATATGACTGGTTTAGATCTGTAATTGATGCACAGTTATTCTTAAGTGTTGAAAATTAACTGAAATGTGATCCCTGTTGAACATGGTGGTGGGAATGGGAGAGGGAAGAGATGTATAATTTGGGACATGCTCAGGCTGACTTGCCCCAAGTGGTGGAGTTGGAAGCATACCAGGGGATTCCAATTCAATCCCATCGAGGTGGCATGTACCAATGCCATCTCACTGTTCTAGGTGATCAGTTTCAGTTCACAGTTGGTCATGGTGAAGGGACTGGGAGTCAAAGGGAGCACATAGACAAGTCTAGTACCTGCTAACGCTAACTGATGGAGTAAATAAAGGGGAGAGTGATCCAACATGGGAAGTGAGAATCTCAGCAGACTCATAGAATGGCAGATGTCCTAAATAGCACTCTGGCCTCAGAATCAGCCCTAAAGGCATTCGGAGCTGGCTGAAAAGCTCATGAGAGTATTTCAGGCATGGAAAGCCAAAAGACACTCTGGCAAAAGATCTCTGCGAGTGAGATCCCAGTGGAAAGAACAGGCCATCAAAGAAGGAGGTACCTTTCTCTGAAGGGAGGAGAGAACCTCCACTTTGACTATGACCTTGTCTAAACAAGATAAGAATCGGAGAACTCAGAGGGCTTCCATAGCCTTGGAAACTCATGACTGGAGCATAGGGAGATTACTGATGCCATAGACAGGAGTGTCAATTGGTAAAGTCAACAACAGGAGTCACTGTGCACTTACTCCTCGTGTAGGATCTCTATCCTTAATGTGCTGTACATTGAGATTTAATGCTATAACGAGTACTCAAACAATATATTTCACTTTGTGTTTCTATGGGGGTGCAAACTGTTGAAATCCTTACTTAATGCATACTAAACTGATCCTCTGTAAAAAAAAAAAAAAAAGAAAAAGAAATTATCAATTCCCAACTTGACTCTCACTGGGATTAAACATGACAATAGGTCTGCTCTGATTTCATCATCATTTTAAAAAATCATCTATTATTTTTCACTTTATGTTTCTGTGTGGGAGCAAACTGTTGAAATCCATACTTAATGTATACTAAGCTGATCTTCTGTATATTAAGATAATCGAAAATGAATCTTGATGTGAATGGAAGGGGAGAGGGAGTGGGAAAGGGGAGGGTTGTGGGTGGGAGGGACGGTATGGGGGGAAAGCCATTGTAATACATAAGTCGTACTTTGGAAATTTATATGCATTAAATAAAAGTTCAAAAAAAAAAAAAAAGAAAAAAAAAAAAAGAAAAAAAAATGTGCTGTCCAATGTGAAGTAATGCTATAACTAGTACTGAAACAGTATTTTATACTTTGTGTTTCTGTGCAGGTGCAAACTGATGAAATCTTTACTTAATATATACTGAATTGATCTTCTGTATATAAAGAGAATTGAAAATGAATGTTGATGTGAATGGAATGGGAGCGGGAGTGGGAGATGGGAGGGATGTGAGTGGGAGGGAAATTATCGGGGGGAAGCCATTGTAATCCATTAACTGTACTTTGAAAATTTATATTTACTAAATAAAAAAAAAATCCCAACAGGTCCAAAAAAAAAAAGATTACTGACGCCATAAACAAGAGTGTCAATTTGTTAAGTCAACAACAGGAGTCACTGTGCACTTACTCCTCATGTAGGATCTCTGTCCTTAATGTGTTGTACAATGTGTATTAATGCTATAACTAGTACTCAAACAGTATTTTACACTTTGTGTTTCTGTGTGGATGCAAACTGTTGAAAGATTTATTTAATATATATTAAATTGATCTTCTGTATATAAAGAGAATTGAAAATGAATCTTGATGTTAATGGGATGGGAGAGGGTGCAGGAGATGGGAGGGTTGCGGGTGAGAGGGAAGTTATGGGGGAGCAGCCACTGTAATCGAAAAGCTGTACCTTGGAAATTGATATTTATTAAATGAAAGTTAAAAAATTTTTTTTGCCATATCATACCTCTGTGAGTTAGTAGATTACTGGCAAACAAATATAGAAATAGAAAATATTCACAAACTCCAGAAGCAATCAAGCCTACATAGGAAGTATCACTAGTTGGAAGAGGGTAGGATATTTTTATCTGTGATTCTTTTTGTCCATATATATTGCACTCTTATTATACTTTTATTATTTTGTTGAATTTGGCTTATAAAATTGAATACATCAATAGTATTTGTTCATCTTAGAGGTTTGTTTTCCAGGACAGAAGCACTTGGAAAAACTGATGAGAAATTAGGTTCCTACCATGGAGTATTTTGGAGACCATGAACTTTAATCTAGAATTGAGTTGTGAAGGCAAGTAGGAAAATTGGCTTTTGGTCTAGATTGGTTTTAAGTTTTAGGGGCAGTGTATGTAACTCTCAAAGTACCTTTTCAGCCTTGTGATTCTGGGACTATTAGTACATAAACACAAAATCAAGTGCTTGATAAAGAACTAAAAATTATCTTATTTATTAGCATCTCTATTCCCCACTTCCTCTATTTACATCTTAGCAAATTAAAGATAGAGACTTACCCATATCTCCCTGGCTTTATGTACATTTTTACATTACAATGTAATACTTTACTCTTGTTAAAATTTGAAATTAAACTTAGTTCTGGTTTCAAACTTAAGAACCAAGAAAAAGGTTATGCTAATGGGTCCCTTAAAGGTGTTGACTTATTTTACCTCTTAGACATTCTAAATAGTTAATGGCTGATTAAAAGTCTATTGGGGAATACATAAGCGTAATTGAACTGATACCTTGAGAAAAAAGGGAAAACATTTAACTGTTAAATAGTTTATTCCCAAAGGACACATTACAGGCTTTTTAGGGTTACCATGTGTGGGGAAGGAATGCTCTAGAGAAAATATACAAATTATGCAGTTTCCCAAATCCACACCTTTAATGTTTCATTATCAGTAAGTGAAACTCACACATGTTCAAGAACTGTAGCAGTAATACTTAATCCATACAATTTTAAATGTAGAAAGAATAAAAGTATGTTCATATGTATGTTAATTTAGTACCTATATGCATTTCAGAATTATATATATAGTTTATGCATTCTTTAAAATTTGCCACATACATTTTTGCATGTTCCTTATGTTGTCCAGAGTATGCAAACTAAAAGAATCACCAACCACACCACTATCAATATAATATCTCTATCTATCTATCTATATTCCAAAGTCAAACCTATACAAATAAGAACCTATACATGGTCACATGGTTAAAATTTGAATACTGTACAGTATTTATAACAGGGAGCAATAACAACCAAATGAACCTTTGTTTCTGCTTATGCTCTCATCTTAAGAATTAGGTATAATGTATACTACAAATATATACTAAATATGTGCTATTTCATGTCATACACACACACACAAACCTTAATGTGCTGTTATATACTGAAGTTAAGCATGCTGTCTGAGTTTGGAAGTTTTAATCTTATAACAATGTATCATGATTTTGAGGTCATGTAAACATCATTTTTATCTTCAAATAAATATAATTCTTTTTTTAAATAAATATAATTCTTACCACATAGAGTTGTTGTAAGGATTAGAGATAATGCTTAAAAGCCCTTCAGCATGGTTTCCAGTCCATTATGAGACTTTCTAAATAGTAATGAAGACTTGCATTGTAAATAGAAACACAATTTTTAAAGTGTCACTCATTTCCTGTTAGTATATGCAAGATTTAATACAGATGTGTTTCCAGCAAAGACAAGCTGACCAGAAAGCCATATTCATCACTCAGCTGTCCTCAGGCCTCCCCTGCCCAGATGAAAATGGAGAGCTCATCGACATCTGATAGCATTTACCTTAAGAACTATCTAGAACAAGACAAGGTCAAAATAGATTTCTAGTAAATAATTAAATATATAAGTAGGTAATGCCTTATAGTTATGCAACTCTAACTTTTCTTTTACT
Source organism: Oryctolagus cuniculus (assembly GCF_964237555.1). Lineage (NCBI taxonomy): Eukaryota > Metazoa > Chordata > Mammalia > Lagomorpha > Leporidae > Oryctolagus > Oryctolagus cuniculus. Next base: position 76,022,569 of record NC_091432.1, on the reverse strand, counting down.
AAAACATGGATCTTCCCAAAGAATCATGTTGTCTTGCCCTGGTTTTGGGAGTGTACATGTATGTGTGCGTGTGTGTGTGTACTCATATAGACATATGGGCTTGTGGGAGAGGTGTGTGTATGTGTGTGCGTGTGTGTGTGTGTGTGAGTGTGTATTGTGTATGCCTGTGCATACTTATGAGTATAAGCAGGGGAACAAGAATGAAACAAAGAAATTGGTACTTCATAAAGGGAAGGAATCTGTTTTGATCACCCTGTACACTCAATGCCTACTATGGAGTCTGGCACAGATAGCTCTTAGTAAGAACTCAATAGACCTTTGAATGAATGCAGCTTTATAAGTATTTATAGTATATCTGCATATGTGCATGAATATGTTAAAATAGCCTCATCTTTCAGGAAGTCCATTTGTCATTCAGGATTTTTGTCACTGTATAAGTTAGGAGGAAGAGGAGATCTGTTTTTTGTCTATTTTCAAAAGATGCTTATTCTAATTTTCGAGTAATGAGACTTAAATAGCCATATTTGCTCTGACTAGGGCTGGGAATTAGGCAACACCTACAGGCAGTGAAAGGGTTTTTTTTTATTAATCTTCTCATATTTAGGAGTTGTTAGAACATTGAAAAAGCAGTATGAAATCTACCAGAGATCAAGAATATTCTTAGCACAGTACAGATGCTCCAAACCTTAAAAAATGCATGTGAGTGACAGTCAAGCATGTTGTAGCCTAATTTGAGATTCAACTAAGTGTAAATAATCAGAACATGTTCATTGGAAACATTTAAAGAAAGATTTATTTAGTATGACCCTCCTTAACATGACCTCTTAAGTCACAGCAGGAACAAGATTAATAGCGGAAACTTTTTATCAAATAAATGCTACATTGAGGCATCTGCTAGTATTTTTTTAATAGTCTTATTGCACAGAAAGCCTATGAAGTTGTTATATTTTTCTTATTTTGCCCATGAAGACATTAAGGCTCAGAAAAATTACATAAGTTACCAAGGTCATAGTGCTTATAACCAGTGGATTCCAATTCAATCAGACGTGCAAGGAACAAACATATATTTTGTATTGAACCAGTTCAAAAATTGTCTCCACTATCTTGAAACTTTATACTTTTAAACTTCTAACTTTGAAGCCTGTGAACCTCTGTTACTTTACTGTAAAACATATGCCACTCTTTAGGGGAAAGCCATGTATTTACATATGATAGTCATTTAATTTACTAAACTTCATATTTTCATTTGTAAACAGCATTTGTGATCAGCAAGATCTCAGAAGAATTCTTACTTTGAATTGACTCACTCTAGCCTTACCCTTGATATCTTTGGTCTTTTGTCTACCGCATTTTTCTACCTGCCTGCCATCAGGGTTTATCTCTGGACCTGCACAATAGGTTACAGAAAAGCAGGCTGACAGTAAATTGCTTTCAAAGAAAAGAAGCTAGAAAGAAGGTTATAGTCTGAAATCTAGACTCAGAGTGACTATGTAGCAGAGAGAAAGAATGGTAACAGAACAGAAGTTAGCTGGCTATGGGAAGGTCTTCTAGCAGCGTGGGAGAAGTATTTGCCATGGCAACTCGTGCATCATCTTGCAGGGGTGGCAGGAATGCCTCAAGGGGAAAAGAGGACACCTTAAAAATCCCATCTCCTATTTACTAAAGCTGGAAATCTCATCAAAGAAAACTTGGTACAATAGATAGGACACTTTTTTTTCTAATTTGACAATTGATTTTATGATAAGAGAGGATAATTATTTAGTGGCCCAGACACTTTTCATTGTTAACTAGCACAGCTCCAGCTCGAAAATACTGAAACCAGTCTGCCTGTTAATGACTTTTTCTAATGAGTAATTTGACTAGATTGGAGTATCCGTGTAAGTTGTTCTAACAAACACACTTTTGAGAGTAAGTTGGGGGTACTGTTAATTACATTGGGAGAATCAGTAAAACCCAGCACTAATCTTGGAAAATTAGAACAAATGGTCATTATAAAACTGATCTCTACTTTCTGGGAATATTTGTTAAAAAGAAATTAAGGCCACCTGAATGAGAGTAAGTAGAGGCTATTTATTCAGAGGTTATTATACAGCAAGAGAGTCAGCCGCCGTCGTATGGGTTTGGCAGAAACTCTGAAGTAAGTAGGAGAGAAGGAAATCTTTAGAGTCAGGGATGGGGAGGGGGTGTAGTGAGTGGGAAGTGGAGAGGCATATATTCAGGCTTGTTCTGATTGGTATTTGCATGTGGGGACTGGAGGCGGGCTAACTAGAAGTGAAATGACCTGTTTGATTAATTTGGGGAGAATATTTGTCTTTTCCCAATCCTGAGTTAGAAGCAGGGGCAAAAATTAGAGAAAATGGTAGTCACTGAATAAATCCTGACCACCTGGGGCCAGTTGCTGTAGAGACTGTGAATCAAAGATCTATTACACATATGGTCTGGCCATTATCCATTTGTATATTCAGGTTCTCAAACTGAATTAATCAATGTATCTATGAGTAGTTTTAAGGATACTTTATCTGAGTTGTTTATGATCACTTGCAATATAATTCTGTATTTTTGGTAAACAATGATTAAATTTGCACCATTTATTAGATAATTACATTGATTCATATCTCATGTATATTTTTCTAATTTATCTCCTTTTGAATACTTATAGCCTTTTTCTTTTCAAAGCTTATATCTAGCTGGCGCCACGGCTCAATAGGCTAATCCTCCACCTGCGGTGCCTGCACACCGGGTTCTAGTCCCCGTCGGGGCGCCAGATTCTGTCCCAGTTGCTCCTCTTCCTGTCCAGCTCTCTGCTGTGGCCTGGGAGTGCAGTGGAGGATGGCCCAGGTCCTTGGGCCCTGCACCTGCATGGGAGACCAGGATAAGCACCTGGCTCCTGGCTTCAGATCAGCGCAGTGTGCCAGCCGCAGCGGCTATTGGAGGGTGAACCAACGGCAAAAGGAAGACCTTTCTCTCTGTCTTTCTCTCTCTCACTGTCCACTCTGCCTGTCAAAAAAAAAAAAAAAAAAAAGAAAGAAAGCTTATATCCAGCTATAATTCTGAATACATTTAATATTATTTTGAGAGTATTTCAAAAAATAAAAAAAACTTCATACACACCAATGACTATATTTATAATTTACCTGGAAAATAAAGCAATTTCACTATAAAACTTGTTGTTATCATTCTGTTTCTACTTTCATTTAAACTTATTTGGCCAAAATCAGCAAGGTGGTTGGTAGATTTGAGAGGAAGGTAGTATCTGCACATATGACCTGCTTCCACTAAGTACATTTTACCAGAGAAAGAAGACTTACATTTATTAACTTTAATTCTGATAACATTGTACTTTTAACTGTTTTTTTTTAAAGATTTATTTATTTATTTGAAATTCAGAGTTACGCAGAGAGAGGTGGAGAGGCAGAGAGAGAGAGAGAGAGGTCCTCCATCCACTGGTTCACTCCCCAGTTGGCTGCAACATCTTGAGCTGCACTGATCTGAAGCCAGGAGCCAGGAGCTTCTTCCAGGTCTCCCACGTGGGTGCAGGGGCCCAAGGACTTGGGCCATTCTCCACTGACTTCCCAGGCCATAGCAAAGAGCTGCATCAGAAGTGGAGCAGACAGAGAGAGGTCTTTCATCTGCTGGCTCACTCCCCAAATGGCTGCAGTGGCTGGAGCTGGGCTGATCCAAACCAAGGAGCCAGGAGCTTTTTCCAAGTCTCCCTCATGGGTGGCCCAAGCACTTGGATCATCTTCCACTGTTTTCCGAAGCCATCAGCAGGGAGCTGGGTTGGAAGTGGAGCAGCCAGGATTCGGACTGGCGCCCATATGGGATGCTGGTGCCACAAGAGGAAGCTTAACCAACAACACAACAGCACTGGCCTCATAGGATCTTTTTACTGAATTTGTTTCTTGGGTATAAAATATAACACTTTCAAAATCTAAACAGTTTAATTTATTAGTGACAGCCAGTGATCTATAATCAAGTCAGAACTCTTAGCAAAAATAAGTTGTGATTTGAATTTATAAGTAATTAAATACATAATTTATGACCTTGTAAATTATTTTTCCTGCTTTAATCAGTATCTGTGTCCATAAAGTCTTTAAGTGTGATCTTTGTCAAGAATATTGAGGAATGGCTGATTTTTTTAAAGAAATTAAAACTGAATATCAAGGAAATTTCCAGTAGATATTATGGGGACACATTGGCAGAATACAGAAAAATTCTAATAAGTTGATGAGCTCTATACTGAGCTAAGTTTTGATTCCATAACTTTGTACAAGTTACTTAATTTTTCTGAACTTTAGAAACCATTTTTGTAAGTAGTGATAATGATACAAACTTCACAGGACTATGTGGAAAAAAAACACAATTTTATGTGCCCTTTTTCTGGAAACTGAGCATAAAACTGGGACTCAGAATACTTGGATTCTGGTCTAATTTTATGACTTCAGACAGCTAATTTTCCTTTTCTTGACCAGAGTTTCCTCATCTATAAAATGAAGACATTCTACCAGATGCTCTCCAAGGTCCATTTTACCTTTAAGCTTCTATGTTTCTAAGAACATAAACATAATTCAATGTGCCATCATTCACTGTGCTTTTAAAACTAGTCTTATTTCTGGGTCCAGTGCTGTGGCATAGCAGGTAAAGCCACTGCCTGCAGTGCCAGTATCGCATGTGGTCACCAGTTCGAATTCCAGCTGCTCCACTTTTAATCCAGCTCTCTTTTATGTCCTGGGAAAGCAGTAGAAGATGGCCCAAGTCCTTGGACCACTGCAACTGCATAGGAGACCTAAAAGAAGCTCCTGGCTCCTGGCTTCAGATCGACTTAGCTCCGGGCATTGAGGCCAATTGGGGAGTGAACCAGCAGATGGAAGACCCCTCTCTCTTTCTCTGCCTCTCCTCTCTCTGTGAAACTCCGACTTTCAAATAAATAAATCTTTTAAAATAAGTCCATTTCTATTATGTTATGATAGTATGATTGTCTAGCATTCTAATTCCAATTTTGTTTCTGTGGATCTTGTAGACCTGCCAAATAAATTTCAGTTCCTTCCATTGATTGAACATAATTCCTGTGTGTCATCTATTCTAGTCTGTGTTTGATTTCAGGCAGAAAGCAAAAATTTAGTTGTGGCCATTATGAATTGGAGGTGCCAGTAACTGGCAAATGGATTTGGAGCTCAGAGAAGAGATGCAGCTTAGAAAACAATTTGAAAATCATCAGCATAGAGGTGATGATTAGACTCATGGAATGAACAATAAAATCTAGGAAAATGTATAGAATGGAAAAACAAGAGGATTCGGGTCTGAGTTTTGAGGAATTCAGACACATATAAGTCTAATACTGAAGGAGGAATCAGTCAAGAGAGGCAAGAAGACATGAGATCAGAAGCTAAGCAGGACGCATGTTTGAAGAGAAGGCAGAGTTCAGCCATTTGGTATCTGCCCAGAAGGTTGATCAAGTAAAGACAGAGGTAAATTTTGGAAGAGTGGCATGTTAGTTATTATATTCATTTTCTTTTTTTAAAAAAGATTTATTTATTTATTTGAAAGGCACATTTATATATAGAGAGAGATCAATCTTCCATGTAGTTGTTCACTCCCCAAATGGCCATGACAGCTGGAGCTAGGCTGATCTGATGCCAGGAGCCTAATCCAGGTCTCCCATGTGGGTGCAGAAGCCCAAGTATTTGGGCCATCCTTCACTCTTTTCCCAGGCCACTTGCATGGAGTAAGGGTGGAAGTAGAGCAGTCAGACCTGAACTGGCATCCCATGTGGGATGCCCATGTTACCTGCCATGCCACAGTGTTGGTCCCTGTGATACTCATTTTCATGGATTGGTGAAGGCATAAGCCAGTGAGTGAGTCAGTGCTGAAAATGATGAAATGAATGGAGAGTGAGGTACTGCCTTTCCTAAACAAGCCTTATGTTATGGAAGGTGGGTGGACAGTATTGATATGGATTGTGATTAGGAGAAAAAGGTTTTCCTTTAAGTGGTTTTGCATTTTGTGTTTTGTTTTTGTAAGATGGAAGAGGCTTAAACACATGTAAGAGAAGGATTAAGTAGGGAAAAAGGTGCGGATTTGGAGCAGGCATTTAACATAGCGGTTTATTTACTACTTGGGACGCCTGCATGCAATATCAGAGTGCTTTACGTTGGAGTCCTGGATCCACTTCTGGTCTAACTTCCTGCTAATGTGTACCCTGGTAGATAGGAACTGATGGCTCAAGTAGTTAGCCTCTGTCACTTACAAAGGAAACTCAGATTGAGTTTTTGGAGCATTTGGGGAGTGAACCAATGGGGGGTATCTCTCTCTCTTTCAAATAAATAAAAATACTTTTTAAAAAGGAAAGACAAAGACTTGAGAGAGGAACATCTGCTGATGATCCTGACACAGTGGGAAATTTGGAACATGGAATGCACTTGGGAAACAGTGACTTAGGTAGAAAGAATGACATTCTCTTAGTAACAAGAGGAACAAAAGGTGAGAATAGCCACTGATTTTTTTATTTTGTTTTATTTTATGGTTTTTGTACAGGACTTCTTGACTTCTTTTCTCTCGGGGATAAAAGGCCGTCATCTGTCTGGAGGAAGTTCTGAGGTTTGAGGACAGTAGAGATTTGAAATCACCTTTAGAAAGAGTAAATTGTTCAAAGGACAGGTTTATTAGGCAGTGTTAGGGCCTAGTTGAGGTTATTCATTTCTTTTGTTTTCAGCTGCTTGTCAATCTATCAGTTTATGAAAAATAATTCAACAATACTATGTACCAAGGGAACTATTTTTCAGTTCACACATGTCCTTTGCTTTTGAAAAGCTTAAGTGGGGTTAGAGAGATGTAACTTGGGCACAAAATGCAATGAGAGAACAACACGAGGCAGTGTATAATCAAGTACTAAATTGGGCAGTACAGATAATGCATGCTACAAGGATTCAGAAAAAGGAATCTGTGTGGGCTAATGCCGTTAGGCGAGATCTCACAAAAAGATGGGTTCTGATCTGATCTTTAAGGGAAGAAAGGATTTTGAGAGGGTTTCTTCCTTAAGCCTTGTCTTATCTCCTTTGGGTAAAATAGCACATTTACCATCCTTCTGGTCCTATAATTTAGAATATATTATTATTGTAAGGCTAGCATTCTTAGATTTTTCTTTACCCAGAAATGTAGATGTTTTATACTGTAAAGGTATATACAGAGGCTTTTTAGAACTGTGCCCCATAGGCCAGTGCTGTGGCATAATGGATAAAGCCACTGTCTGCAATGCCGTTATTCCATATGGGTGCTGGTTTGAGACCCGGCTGTGCCACTTCCAATCTAACTCTCTGCTATGGCCTAGGAAAGCAGTAGAAGATTGCCCAAGTCCTTGAGCCTGTGCACCCATGTGGAAGACCCAGAAGAAGCTCCTGGCTCCTGGCTTTGGATTGGCCCAGCTCCAACCATTGTAGCCATTTGGGGAATGAACCAGTGGATGGAAGATTCTCTCTCTCTCTTTCTCTCTCTCTCTCCCCCTCTTTCCCTCTGTCTTTCTGTAACTTCACCTTTCGAATCAATAAATAGATCTTTAAAAAAAAAAAAGAACTGTACCCATCCTGAGTAATTCTGGTGTGCAGTTTCAAGGAATCTTTGCATCTATGTATTCTTAAATCCACCTTTACTCTCAGACCGTGCATGGGAATGATTCTCTATAGGGCTAGTGCTACCCTTTTGAGTGTGCACTCCTGGCATCTTAGAAATTTGTAAGACTTAAGTGGTTATGAAAGACATGTGGGAAGCACACTACTGCAATTAGTAGACGGTAAATGAGGTTATGGCTGTGTGAAACAATTCACACAATAAAGACTTTCACATCATCCTATACTTTTAGATATCTCATTTGACATTCATTTATATCAGAAATCTGAAAAACATTCCCTGAGTCTGGAATATACCTCCTTTTTATATATTTAACATAAAACATCTCTTACATGGACTTGATAAATATTGAAAAATTCAGCAAGTCAGATTCTTTGTCAATTAGGGGAAGATTGTTCATCACTTTTATCCATAGTTTGCCAAGAGTTTTCAGCAGTTCCAAATATTTTGTTACTACTAGTGGCAATGCTGCTTTTTATGTTTGAGTAGCCAATTCAATATGTTCATGTCCGTCTGTGTGTGGGTACAAATACCTAACCATTTAATTTTGCCATTGATGGAGATTTGACTATTTCCATGAATTATTTTACCTCTTTCTATATTATGAATTTTAAAATTTGATATCAATGTAGATTATAATTTTATTATTATTATAATGGAATATTAAAATGTTTATATATTAATATAATGCTTTGTCTAAAAGAGCTAGAAATTATGGCCTAGCCACTGAGATGCTGAGAAGTTTGCTGTGGGCTTTGGAATTAAAAATACCTATTGTTAGAGTTCTGACTCTAGTTCCTGTTTAAATCTGAATAATTCATTTAATCATTGTGCCACTTTTCCTCACTGCATAAAAGGAGGTGATGACAATGTTTTCACGGCTAATATAGGGATCAAGAATCAAATGGGATATAGCTTTGTTTTGTGAACTCATTCAAGAATATCCCTAAGCATACACAGTAGTGTGTATGTCAAAGGGTACTCAAAGCCACAGGATAAACATTGTATGATCTTCTTAGCTTACTAAATTTAGCGGTCAGTAAGTACTATAACAAAATATAGCAAATTCAGATATATATACATTTATATTTTGTGAGGTTAAATTTAATATTTTTATTATTTTAATATAAAAAGTGAAACATTAAAGAAATTCTGTTTTACACTTAAATAAATAAATATTTTCTCTTCTATCTTTAGAGGTACTTTAATGGAAAAATATAAGATGCTCTTAGGTGGTTTCTAATTTATAAACTGGTTTTTTGTTATCTCAGTAAAATTCCAAGGAGGATGAGAGAAAGTCCAATGAGAGAGGGGATAATGAGATGATGAAACCTACTGAGAGTCCCCTTGAAGGTTGATTGGAAATCCTAGGGACCTTGCTTTAAACTTCTGCAAGGAATCTTATAGGTATTTTGCAGTGAGTCAAGAGGAATGAAAATATCTCTTGATTTTTCACTTTACTTTTATCGTTTCAACCTGTTTTACTATAAACACTACCACTGATTAAATTTACTGCGTTTCTAGTTACTTGTCCCTGCAATTTGCAAAACATTTATTTTAATCCTTACAGCATTTCTGTGGAGTAGGTTTATAATCTTCATTTTACAGAATGCTCTGTGTCAGAGAGAGGTTATATAACTTGTGCAAGGTCAAACAGCTGACAAGTAGCAGAAAGGGAGTTTAAAGATGGGTTTGTTTTGTTTTCTAACTCAAAGACCCAAGAGATATTAGCGTTACTATCAGAGAAATATTTTTTAAGTGATAAGACATTTATGTGCTTCCTTGTTTAACTGACATCTTTCTCAGGACTCTGAGCCTCCACTCTGTGATGATCTCATTGGCACCAGGAATCATCTTTTCTCATTTTCTATACTTCCCTATCTTCTAAGGTATATTTTCTTTTTTTTTTAAACTTTTATTTAATGAATATAAATTTCCAAAGTACAACTTATGGATTACAATGGCTTCCCCCCCATACCGTCCCTCCCACTCACAACCCTCCCCTTTCCCACTCCCTCTCCCCTTCCATTCACATCAAGATTCATTTTCGATTTTTTTTAAATGATGATGAAATCAGATCAGACCTATTGTCATGTTTAATCCCAGTGAGAGTCAAGTTGGGAGTTGATAATTTCTTTTTTTTTTTTTTAACAGAGGATCAGTTTAGTATACATTAAGTAAAGATTTCAACAGTTTGCACCCCCATAAAAACACAAAGTGAAATATATTGTTTGAGTACTCGTTATAGCATTAAATCTCAATACACAGCACATTAAGGACAGAGATCCTACATGAGGAGTAAGTGCACAGTGACTCCTGTTGTTGACTTTACCAATTGACACTCCTGTCTATGGCATCAGTAGTCTCCCTATGCTCCAGTCATGAGTTTCCAAGGCTATGGAAGCCCTCTGAGTTCTCCGATTCTTATCTTGTTTAGACAAGGTCATAGTCAAAGTGGAGGTTCTCTCCTCCCTTCAGAGAAAGGTACCTCCTTCTTTGAAGACCTGTTCTTTCCACTGGGATCTCAAGGTCATAGTCAAAGTGGAGGTTCTCTCCTCCCTTCAGAGAAAGGTACCTCCTTCTTTGAAGACCTGTTCTTTCCACTGGGATCTCACTCGCAGAGATCTTTTGCCAGAGTGTCTTGGCTTTCCATGCCTGAAATACTCTCATGGGCTTTTCAGCCAGATCCGAATGCCTTTAGGGCTGATTCTGAGGCCAGAGTGCTGTTTAGGACATCTGCCATTCTATGAGTCTGCTGAGTATCTCACTTCCCATGTTGGATCACTCTCCCCTTTATTTATTCCATCGGTTAGTGTTAGCAGGTACTAGACTTGTTTATGTGCTCCCTTTGACTCTTAGTCCTTTCATTATGATCAATTGTGAACTGAAATTGATCACTTGGAATAGTGAGATGGCATTGGTACATGCCACCTTGATGGGATTGAAGTGGAATCCCCTGGTATGTTTTTAACTCTACCATTTGAGGCAAGTCAGCTTGAGCATGTCCCAAATTATACATCTCTTCCCTCTCTTATTCCCACTCTTATATTTAACAGGGATCACATTTCAGTTAATTTCTATTTTCTACCAGTTCTTTAGAGGTTATATGTTCTGACTTTTATTGAGATCCCTATCAGTTTTCTCTCTTCCTTTAGAACAGAACTAAGGTTCTCAAAACTTAGTTTATATGAACGTCACATGGAGAGTTTGTTAATGTAGATTTTTGAGCCATGCACCTAGAATTTCTGATTCAATAGTTCTTGCATTTGGGCTAAAAACTTGCGTTTCTGACAAATCCTGATGCTGCGAGTTTATGACCACAGTTTTAGAAAAATTTCTCTCAACTTTAGGGCAAAGGTTGGCAAGGCATAAGAATTGCATATATGGTTTTAAATGGTTGAAAAAAATCAAAAGAATAATAATATTTCATGACATGTGAGTGATATATAAAATCAGATATTAGTATCTTAATGAAGTTTTACTGTAATAATTTATGTAATATCCAATTACATGCATATTTATATAGGCTACCTTCTTGCTATAGCATCCATAGCATCATAATTGAGTAGTTGTGACAGAGATTGTATATCCTACAAACCTAGAATACTATCTATACTTACTTTACAAAATCAGTTTGGTAACTCCTACTGTGAGGAAGTAATTCTTAACCCTGGACAATTGAAATCATAGAACATTGTGAAATGATTGGGTCTCATTCTCAGAGATTCTGATTTAATTGACCTGGAGTAAAACATGGTAGATCCTTAACATTTAAACATACATAATCTGTCCTAACTAAACAAACAAGCAAACAAAAAACACCAAGGAAATCTAATAAAGTTGCTCCATCTACCTCTAAAGAAGAATAGCCCAATCTTCTTATTAGTAATATGAATTATTTGTCCATTTTAGCATATAATATTACTGTTATTATATTTTATCACATTTTGTTTACATACTGCTTTAATTTTTCAAATTACAAATTTAGGTTGAATATTTAAAAGTATGACATGCTCATTGTTTTAAAAAAGAAAGCACAAACAAAATACAAGTATATATATATTCAAATTCTAAATTCAGTGCATAAGATGAAAAATCAACTGGATCAAGGTTACTTAATAGATACTTTTTTCATTGGAGAACCAAATAAAGTAGTTGGTTTACTTTTAGGGACCATGCTGTAAAAAAATATACTGTATATTTAGATTAGAGTTACACATATAATAGAGTGATGTTCATACTATGAGAAGCACTCTAAACTAAGATCAACTCAGGAATCAGAAGACTCCTGTCTCTCATCTCACAATCATCCCTGACCTTTGTTCATTAACTAAAATATAGACAAATCCCTTCACAGTTCCTAGTATTTCCTCCTTACCTATGTCTTGATTTTTCTCTTTTTCTCTTTACAGAGTATAGCTGGGTAAATAGTTCATTATGAATAATATTCCTATGGCATGAAGAGTATGAAATGAAAAATGAAAAATAATGCTCTGTTTCCTTCTCTAATTCAAATCATAATTCCCAGTGATCAACACTGTCAAAATTTTATTACATACATGTATACACAAGCTACCTATAATTATATTTAAATATGCACATACATATAGGCTCATATTATACCATCACTTTAGCCACCCTATTGTTTACATTTAGTGTTGTGAATTGGACATTTTTCCATGTAAAAATATACACATATATCTTATGTGTTTGTAATAATTGCTTGATATTCTGTGGCATACACACACGTATCTGGGCTGACTTCTTGACTGTCATATCACTTCATAAAAAAAAATATGCCTTTAAAATATTTATACATAATTACCATTTACCTTCAAAATGTTTTTTTTTTAAGATTTATTTATTTATTTGAAAGTCAGAGTTGCAGAGAGAGAGAGAGAGAGGTGTTTTCCATCCGCTGGTTCACTCCCCAGATGGCCACAATGGCCAGAACTGCACCAATCTAAAGCCAGGAGCCAGGAACTTCTTCCGGGTCTCCCACATGGGTGCATGGGCCCAAGGACTTGAGCCTTCTTCTACTGCTTTCCCAGGCCAATTGCAGAGAGCTGTATCAGAAGTCGAGCAACTGGGTCAGGATCCAGTGCCCATATGGGATGCTGGCACTGCAGGTGGTGGCTTTACCTGCTATACCACAGCACCGGCCCCCCAAAATTGGGTTTTCAACAATTTAGGCATCCTCGGTAGTATGTGATGCATTGATTTTTGAAATCTTTTCTAATTTACTGCATTTTCTTACATATGAGGCTGAGCACTTTTATTGAATTTTGTGATCCTTTTGTGAATTGCCGTGTTAAGTTCTTTGCTTATTTTTTCATCCATTTTTATATTTTCTTAGTGATTTGACAAAATTATACTTTAAAGAAATTTCACGTTGAATATGTTGCAAGTATTTATTCAACTCATCATTGTACAAGTATATAATTTACCTGAGCAAGACTTTTATATTTTTCTACACAGTTTTTTATATTTTCTAGTATGTTTTCAGTCTTATCTACTGCAATATTATACAAACCCAAACCAAAAACAAATCTGTGTTTTATTCTAAGATGTTTATAGTTTGAATTTTTATCCTTAAGTAATTGATTCATTTAGATTTTATTTTGGTGGCAGTTCATCTCTAATCTTCCCAATAACCCCAAGAGTTAAATGTTATCCCCATTCTACAAATGATAAAAGGAAGGATCTAACATAAATTTTCCAGGACTACTTGCTTATAGTATTGGAGTTTCCAAAAGTGTGCAAGCAGTTAAAATTTCCTTCTACAATAGCTAATATTATTCTTCTTGTAGATATACTGTCGTGTTAAAGTCTTTGCCTAAAAACAGGGAATACTCTTTGGTGGGATATTTTAACTCTAATTGCCTTGTTTCTTGCATTTATCAAATGAGAATCGTAAAGCCAGCTATTCCAGTATACATGAGGAAATTAGATAGTAAATCTACACGTATAGCCCATGTCTGGTGTTGGGATTCTGTGGGATAGAGTGTGCTCAGGAGTCTTACATGGGTTTTGAAACTGAACGCTGTCCTTTAGGATGAACACATATTGAAACTGTATCTGAAGTACTATCAGAAGTCCTCCCTGATGGTCTTGACAGGGAAATTCACATGTGCTTTTTCACCCTAGCTTCATTTCTGTTTCCTCCTTGCCTCTGAGCTGCTCTGAGATTTGTAACCTTTCCAGCTGTTCTTTTCCCTCTTTCTCTCCTGGGGCCATCCAAATACCTTAGGGGCTATCAAAATAATAATTAAAAAAATATACATTCTATTTATTCCTAACCCCTAATGAATAATAATCATAATCATAATCATCATAATAAACCCTACCTATTCTCAGATTGAAAAAGAATTAAATCTTGTGAACCAACAATGAATAAAGGCATTTTAAATCCTCCTGTGTTTTCCATGGCATTAAATTGCTATGTTTGGGCTCATTTATTTGGAAGATCTGCAGGAAATGTGACCTGCTGTGACCTTAGGAGAGGGAAGTGTTATTAAATGAAATGCTTGGTTCTGCACTTAAAACCATTAATAAAAGTTGTGGAATGTGGAGAACTAAGCATCTATGTCAGATTTTTAATGTTCAGGTTGTGTTGCAAGTCCTTACAATTTGTAATTACCTGGGCTCATATGACAGACAGAACTGGGAATCAAATTAAGTGGCTGTGTTCCCTTACGTTGCTTAAGAATCTCCAGCTTAAGATTGTCTTTTTTCTTCCTAAAAAAAGGCACAAACAATGACAGCCCAAAATAGCTATTTAGTCAGAACTGACGACACTTTCTGAGTGCTTGTCATTAAGAGAGAAACAGAAAATCCTGTCTTTTCTCTTCCTTTTATTTCTCTCCCTTCAATACCTTGCTTCCTCTTGAAGCTGCCTCACCTCATTGCCCAGGAGAAATGCCCAGTGACTCTGACAGTGCTTCAGCACTACTGCAGGCTCCGGAGGGGAGGCAGCTTATGCAAAACATACTAAAGAAAAATCCTAAAAGTCACTGCAGCTTTTTCTAGTGAGTTATGCTGATCTTCCCTGTTGCTGTAAGCTGATGGGGAGCGTCGTGGCAAAGACATAACCACTTTTTTTCCTCCCACTATTTTTACTGCAGTGAGAACTGTTCATTTCTGCTTGCATTTTGCCAGATAGCTTTAGAATTCTAGCTGAGCATTAGGGCTTCCCAAGGCTGCAGATAAGAGTTTAGAACCTTAAATTGGACTTTGTCCTTTTGACTAAGTAAAAATTGAGTTAATTTGCAGCATCCGGTGCCTGACAGGAATGACAACAGACAGCAGGATCTGACGATGTTTTTGAATTAAGTATTTTTCCCCTTATGAATTCATAGGCACAGAAGCTTTTATTTTCTTCTCTCACTCTTCCTTCCTGAAACAGCTGAACATTTTACATCTGCACCAGCAGCTATTGAATCTGAGGTTAAGTTATCCCCTGGAACCTTCTGTCTTCTTTCCAATCCTATCCTGTTTTATTCGTTGTCGTTTACCAATAAAGCGTGGTTTTGGATAATTGGACACATTGTTTTATGAGAGAGTCTAGCAACTTTAGACATCCCTGGAAGATACAATAGAATCACGGAGCAGGAAAGTAAGAGGAGGTGGTACTTCTCAGCCCTGTAACTGCAGAACACCCCAGGGGAACCCAGCACACATTAGGGGACTTGATGAGATAGTGATCTTTTGGTCTTGATCGTATTCCACAAGGAGAATCAGAATGAGACATGTTTGCAGTGATTTGTAGTATTTGCCAAACAGGGTGCTGCATCAGAATAGGCTGGAATGTAGTGCAGAGCTCATATTAAACCTCTGAAGGGAAAAGGGTTTCCTCTTCGTTTACAGTCTGCCCGATGCAATCTCATTGTAAAGTATCTAATAGGATAACACCAGGGCTCTCCAGAAATATAAGTAACTCATTGGTTAAATTTCAATTCTTCACCTTTCCCCCCCTCCCTCCTGGGTGAGCTCATTCCCCCCTCCTTTTTTTTTTTTTTTTTTTTTTAAATCCAGTGATTTAAAATGCTAGAAGGAAAAGCAACTGAGGTCTTAACTTTCGGATGCTGAATTCTCAGCTAATTGAAATTACTGGGCACAATGCTATATATAGCCAATGAAGAGATTTTGAGCTCTCACTCAGTGCCTTCAAGAAATGTCGTTTTGTAGTCAGAGAAAACAGAGATCAATGCATTTTCAAACTGACAGAGGGAACGGATGCTCCTTAGTAGCACATGCCCAGGATCGTGTGTGTGGGGCTTGCGCTGTGCTGAGAAGCTGAATACCGGTCCATATGCTCCTTATTTACTGCAATGTTCTTTGCATGTTACTGTGCACTCCGGACTAACGTGAAGGTAAGAGGAGGCGAGACGGCAACTGGGCACGATATACATGTTAAACCAGCTGCAGAAAATGTCTACCTTGTGTAGCTCCAGGACTTTTCCGATTGCTGGCTGAGCAGGCAGATTATTACAGGTGGTTGCAAAGGCTTTGTTTTATTGTTGCCATGCAGCCTCGCTGGGGGAGCATGTTGGAACGCTGCTGTGAAGTGACCTTCAGGTTTAACTGTTTGTAATTCAGGTTCATGCTCACTCTTGGGGGGGTAGAGAGGGGGGAGGAAAAGATGAAAATTGTTTAGGTAGGCCAGAACCAAGAAATCAGAGGAGGTAAAAAGCTATAGAGCATGCTTTAAATTAGGATTTAGTCTTTCTTTTAAAAAGTGCTGTGAGCTGCCTGTGTTCATGCAGCTTAATTGTTTGAAAGCTGAAGATTTAAATCTAATGGCTGTAATG
Organism: Oryctolagus cuniculus; assembly: GCF_964237555.1. NCBI lineage: Eukaryota > Metazoa > Chordata > Mammalia > Lagomorpha > Leporidae > Oryctolagus > Oryctolagus cuniculus. The sequence goes on along the minus strand of NC_091432.1, from coordinate 76,006,136 downwards.
GCATTAGGATGTGATCTGTGGGCTATCTGACCATCCTGTGCACATAAAAAATGATAATCATTGTGATGTGGTGATATTGATCACACAGATCCTCAGCCCTGGGTGGGCTGGTTGTTTTGGTTTCATGTGTGCTGTTGCCCTGGTGTTGTCACCCCACTGACATTCACTTGCTATGGCTAATGAGCCTCCAAAGTTGAGTCTAAGTTTGGAAGATTTACCCCTTGTCATGAATGAGGGCGTTGTTATTGGAAGGGTTTTCTGACACTGTTCATTCAGCTCTGGGCCAGACATACAAACCATCAGTGGAATTCCAGTTGTATAATTTAAGAGAATTATACAATTATAATAAATAAATATTTATAAATACAAGCTCCCAGTTAACATTGTGAGCTTATATTTATTGAAGGAAGTCTACAAGGAAAATGATTGCCTTTGAGAAAAAAAAAATAGGAAACAGTTAAGACTTCATACCTAAAATAGAAATCTTAAAAAAAGAAATTGTCAATGCAATGTGTTTCCCACTTTTATTTTACCAGGAGAACATTTTAATGTGTTTGGGTACTAAAGTCTCATTTTCTGTGTTTATAAGTTTTATTAAAGAACTCGCTGTTGTTCACTCTTTTGTAAGCCTTTTTGTTTTCTATTTGAATTTCAAACAAGTAACATTCATGTTTGAATGACCAATTCTGTTACAATTACAACCTAGAAGCACTTTGTGGATCATTTTGCGAGTTATATGGAGTTTATTTATTTATTACCACTTTTAAAATTAACTTCAGTAGTCAGTTTTCTTTCATGTATGTGATGGAGATAGTAAATGACAGGGAAAAAAAACATGGATAAAGAGCCCAAATATCAACTTGGATCTCTCTATTATCATTTGCTGGTCCAAGTATGACATGTATTGTTTTGTAAGTTCAGAGAATTGTAAATAATCCCTTCCTCAACCTCATCTTTTTTGAAGGGGAAAGGGGCTTTCTTCAGAGGACGCATCACAAATAATTTAGATAAGAAATAAATATTTAGATTAAGAAATATTTCACTGTTATATTTAAGAAGTTTGGTAAACATTAAGTCTAAAGTTTCTTTCATATGGGCTTTGGGAAATGCCTTTTACTCCTAACCGCTAGCTGTTGTCTTTATGGGTTTAGCTTAAACCCATAAGCAAAGAGATGAAAATGTTTTCCATAAGAATATCTTAAGTGCATTCAGATCATTTTTGGATAATGAATCCTTAATGTTTCAACTAATCTGTCTTGAGACATAGGCACTTTTAAAAATCAGTAGGAACTGGGACTATATGCATTATCACATAGAACAAGTACAATATTACTTGTTCTATATTAATTTCAATTTTAAATAAGATTATATTCTTTTAATATGATATTTTGTACTTCTTTGCATAATTTATTAATTTATAACTTTATCTTTGGATTATCTTTTCTTTCTGAAATAGAAATGTTTGCAAAAAGATTGTTCTGGTCTGATATTTCACCATGTTGGTTCAATAATATTCCATCTGAAATTTTTATTTATTTATTCTAACATAATTTTTTATTTTTAAAGTGTTTGACTCTATTTCCCTTGTGCCCCAAACTACTTACTTGCTTGGTTCTGATAACTTCTTTAATGGTGAATAGTTTCTCACATTTGCCATGATTCAACATGATATTGCTACTGACCCAAAATGTTAAAATGGTTAAAATTCAAAATTCAAATGATAGAAATGTCTCTTGTCTATTTTTTGGGCAAATAATAGACTACTAATGTCACAATCATTTACTTGAGAATGATTGTTTTGTAATTGAACCTTTATAAAATACTAAACTCAAAAGGATTTTTGATGTTGGTGTGTTTCAATATATTTTATATATTTTTATTTAACAGTCAGACATTGTTTGGACACCCATATATGTATTTACAGATATCAGAGTGTGACTCATAGCTCACCCTCTATCCATTCAAGTATTGAAATTATTTGAATGATAATTATGATTTATGCTCTTGCTAGAATCTCAGATACTAAAATCAATAGAAAGCAGTCTGCTTTCAAGAAGCTTCCAATCTAGGAAAAGATACAATCATATAAATAAATAAATGGCTTGAGGTATCACTGAGCCTTTCATGTACATCTATTTAGAACATTGTGAGAAACAAAAGAACAAACAAAACCAAAGACCAGTTTTACCTGAACTGGTCAAGAGAGGTTTTCCTCTGAGATTCTGTCTGCATTGAATCTTGACAGCTAATGGATTTTTTGCAATGCAGCCTGGAGTGAGAAAGGCATGCAGGGTAGAGGGAGTAACAAAAGCATGGAGCTAAGAAGCAGATCACTTTGAAGAGCTGCAAATAGCTTAGAATGGATGGAACATGCCTGAACAGTATAATAATAGGGTAAACCATAAATAAATGAGAGCTAAAACCAATGCTGTGAGAATTGACAGAGCAATCAGCAGAGTCTAACTCCTTGGAAATTGTGTTACTTTAGCATCTGTTTTCCAGGAGAGCTTTCCACAAAAGCAAAAGAAATGAAAACTTTTAATCAAAGTGCATTATTTATGTTCTCTGTCTTTTGGTTGTTGGAGTGTAATAATGATTCAAACCATATTGGCTTCAATTTTTAGTTTAACTTTTTATAAAATGTGATTACAACAATTGAATTTGAGTCTATTAACCCAAAAGAAAAAAAAAGTGATGTATAATCCCACTTTCATCTGAAGTTGTTTATGTTGAATGAAAACTACCTCTGTAGTGACAAAACAGTAAGTTTATTGCATCACTTGTCTATACATTTTGTCAAGGAAAATGAATCTATTTTCAGAAATTATGTTGATAATTTTTAAGTAATGTTATACCCAACATCTCACTGTTTCCGACCTTTCATTGGTACTACAAATGTACTCGCACACTTACAAACAAAATCACAATCCATGAAATATGAATGGCAAGTATTAGATCTGCATAATAGTAAGAAAACCAAGTTGGGGGTAGATAGAAATGAGAGAGAGAGAGAGAGAGAGAGAGAGAGAAGGAATTGAAACGACTCTTCCACAGTGTGTCAAGCAAACTTATGAAAGGACTAGGGTCTCTTTCACCTTGACTTGTGCTATTTCCAGTAAATCCTGCTGCCTACCCCCCATCAATTCAAGAAATCTATTCCTTCATTTTTCAAATTCCTTGAGATAAATATAAGAACTTTTTAGAAAAAGAGTGTAACAGCATTATTTTAAAGCATGGGTTTCTGGGATTACAAAAGGATACACTCTTGTCTGTCTTCCCCATTTACTGGATAGGTTGAGAAAATTCCTTAACCTAATTGAAGTGCAATAGGACTAATAATAGCTCTAAGCTATTGTAAAAATTTTGTGACCTAAGTCATGTAAATACTAAAAATATCTTAGAGTATAGTAAGAACTCAATCTAATTCATAGTCAACAAAGTAGAGGCCAACAAAGAGCAGTAAGGAATCAGAATTGCCTTAAATAATTATCATGTTAGGATATTCTAGTAATAGAGTCCAGATAAAAATATCCATAACTAATGAGAAACATGTTTAGTTTTCCTTCCCCATGCCACTAACCTTTGTCAATCATATATTAATATACACTAACAAGACAGCTCACGGGAACCAGGATTTTAGGTTTTTTGCTTACTATTTTATCCACAGTATGAAGAGCAGTGTCAAAATAGGAGCTCAATAAATATTCGTTAAATAAATACTTTAACTGAGACCCAGATTTCTATTTTTATTCACTCTGCTTCTTTCTAGACTATTTAGTTATCATAATGATCATGGAACTATTCTGAATGATAGAGAAATTCTTAGAGTTCTGAAGTTTTATAGGCTTGGGTTCAAATTCTGGAGGTAATCAGTAACCACTTGCAACCCAGGCATGTGCTCTTTTGGATTGACACAGCCAGATTATAGAGCTAGGTTGGAGGAATCAATAATTCACACTAAAAGAATTATTGAATACCTAAATAAACACTTTAGAATATAGATATTCATCATGCTTATTTCCACTAGATATATTCACTTAAATTGCTCTTTTCCAAACACTGCAACCTTTTCTACATATGAATATTTGTTAGATTTTTTTTCTTGCACTGAGAATCCCTTATTTGCATGGCAATTCTTGTATAAATTCTATCTATATTTTAAGACATAGTATGGTGTCTGTCTTCTAAGTAGTAGAACCTAGCCATACTAATTCTCTTTATCTCTCTGACTTAATAAATGGAATTTTTTATCCTTCAAAGCTATAAATCATATTGCCTTATAGCATCACTTATATTACCACCATAGATTTCTAGCTAATTTTACTTATGGCTAGATGTTTTCCCTACTCTCAATTATATTTTAAGTGTTTTAAAAACAGTAAGAATATATATATTCTTAGAGATTGTATTTTAGCAACTTAAAAGTCATCAATTGAGTAACAGAAAACTTTGAGAAACTGTCTCCTTATGCTATTCACACCTACTCTTTGCTGCCTCCTATGGTGCATCCTACATATCGATGCTTTGAATAAACATGTAATTTGTTGTAGGCAGGTCTTGGGATCATGAATCAGAATGTGTGGACACTTTGTGTAACACTTATGGCTCAGAGGTATTATAAGCTTACTGTCCATGACAAATCAGAAGTGGCCCCACTTGATTTCCAATTGAATAATTATCTCTTTAAGAATGCCAATAAGGTATTACTCCCTCAATGGACTCCTGTATTACAGTCTCCAAATGCCTAAGAACCAAATCTATTTATAGAGTTTTTAAAACTTAAATCGATTCATTATATTGGGTTTAAAATTTCTAACAATATTCTTTAAGAACTTTAAAAAATAATGTAAATAGTAAAGAATAAAACAGCACATTTTGTAGTAGCAATAACAGCTACCAATTGTCAAGTTCTTCGGAGGAGCATGGTCTACATCAATAACATTACACAGTCTCTGAAAGCATTTTCCATTGGCGTAAGATGTAAGCATTGTTATCATTATTATATTATAGACATGAGGAAACTGAAGTTTAGGGAAGAAAAGTAACTTGCTTACTTTTATAACTATTAAGGGTTAGTGAAGCCAGCTTTCAAACCAGGTGTTTTCTACTCCTACTCTTAAACTTTTTAAAAACCTCCCTCAGGGCCGGCGCTGCAGCTCAATAGGCTAATCCTCCGCCTGCAGCACTGGCACACAGGGTTCCAGTCCCATTTGGGGCGCCGGATTCTGTCCCGGTTGCCCCTCTTCCAGGCCAGCTCTTTGCTGTGGCCTGGGAGTGCAGTGGAGGATGGCCCAAGTGCTTGGGCCCTGCACCCCATGGGAGACCAGGAGAAGCACCTGGCTCCTGGCTTTGGATCAGCGCGATGCGCCGGCTGTGGCAGCCATTGGAGGGTGAACCAACGGCAAAAGGAAGACCTTTCTCTCTCTCTCTCTCTCTCTCTCTGTCTCTCTCTCTCCCTTACTGTCCACTCTGCCTATAAAAAAAAAAAAAAAAAAAAAACCAAAACAAAAAAACAAAAAAACAAAACCTCCCTCAGTAGGTAATACAGATACGTAATATGTGAATTATAATACTTCAAATTAAAAAATAAGAAATTGAGTAAATAATAAAATGGAGTATGTCTTACATAGTGTGACTTTGCTATTCCTTCTCTTGTTTTCTTTGTAATAAGTGATAACTTGAGGCATTCTTGTGTACTGTGCATTCATTCAGCTGATACTCACTAAGCACCTATTGTGGGTCAGGCACTGAATGAGGTGTTATAAATAAAGGGTGCAACACAACAGAGGATAATCCCTGCCCTCATGCAATTTGAATTTTAGTAAATTTGGTAGGCAATAAGCAAGACAGTTAAGTAAAATATGGTCTACATAATGATAAGTACTAAAAGAGATTGGAAGTGTTTATTGGGGGAAGGGTTTGGTTATAGATTTAAATAACATTATTAGTGAAAGTTTTCACCAACTTTTGAGTAAAGACTTAAAAGATGATAAAGTTAATAATTATATAGGCCCCAAAGATGGCCCTCTCTGGCCTATTAAGGGACATCTAAGAAACCACTATGACTAGAAAGAGTAAGATCAAGAAAATGTCCAATGAGTATTTCATGTAGGGCATTGTAGATTATGTTTCTCTCACTGAGATAGGAAGCCAGCAAACTATTGAGTAGAAAAGTCAAATAACTTGACCAATGTTTACACAAGGTCATTCAGGCAGTCGTGTTGAAAAGAGACTTTAAGAGAGTAAGGGTGCAAGCAGGGAGACCAGTTAGAAGTCCTTGCAGTAATCTAGGTGAGAGATGTTAATAGTTTGGATCAGGTTGGCACCACTAGGATGGGGACAAGTTGTTCAAGTGTGTATATGATTGTAATTTTGTATATTTATCTTCTTTTGTTTTCTGTCTTCAATACTGAGTCTCCTCAGATGGTAGGGTATTGGTTCTTAGTTCTTCTGTATTTGATCAGTACTAACCAGAGAAAAATGCTTTGATATGTGGTTTTCATTGAAGTACTACACTTTTTAAATTTCTGAACATTTTTAAAAATTTGTTTATTTTATTTGAAAGGCAGAGTTAAGAGAGGTAGAGGCAGAGGCAGAGAGAGAGAGAGAAAAATGTCTTCCATCTGCTGGTTTACTCCCCAGATGGCCACAACGGCTGGAGCTGAGCTGATCCAAGCCAGGAGCTTCTTCTGGGTCTCCCATGTGGGTGCAGAGGCCCAAGGACTTGGGCCATCCTTTATTGCTTTCCTAATAGATCAGAAGTGGAGCAGCTGGGATTTGAACTGGTTCCCATATGGGATGCCAGCACTGCAGGCGACAGCTACACCACAGTACTGCTACACCACAGTACTGGCCCCAACCTCTGAATATTTTTAAGACTTATTCTGGTCTCCCACGTGGGAATCAGGAGCCCACACTCTCAAGTCATCTTCCACTGCTTTCCTAGGTGCATTACAAATGAGCTGGCTATGAAGTGGAATAGCTGGGACTCAAACTGTTGCCCACTGTTGCATCACAACTGATGGCTTAACACACTATACCACAACACACACCCCTCCTTAGAGTATTTTTGAGAGGTAAATTACTCAAGATCTGAGTCATTCATTGTACATCCAAAACTTCATTTTCTCTTTGGGCTTAGATCTTTTGTTCTTAAATGAATCTACTACAAGCTACTTGTGGGCACAAACTCTGTCATATGTATCTGGATCCCAATTGCCTTGCACATGTCAAGTGATTAATAAATGTTTGCTAAATATGCGAATGAATCATTAGCCACTCAAAGGGCTAGTTATAATTTATACTATGACTCTTTGCACTGGACATTAACAAGTAAGAATAAATATACAACAAGGAAAATTGATTCTGAATTTAAAAAATTCTCTCAATTAGATAATTAATACCCCTGTTATAACAATATTTCTTCAAAATCAGAATCTGTAGTAAGGCAGCCTGGGGATCTGGAAATGACCATAGGTAATTCCTGTCATAAGGCCAGTTTGAGAAACACTGATGGCCTATGTTTGGGACTAAAGCAGTGAGTCACCCAGTTTGTTGAGAAACTGGTGTGTGTTCATAAGATCTAAGTAATACAAAGATCCAAAGTTTTTGTATTTCCTCCAAATTTTGGATTGTAACACCAAGTAACGAGTAGATTTAAAATTGCCACTTACTCTATATTTCAAAAAGAACACTTACCTTTACCAAAAGTTAGACATTCTGATATTTTCTATTCTATTTTTTACTTTTAACAATTTGTTATCCTATAATGTTAGTTGTAATTGTGGTATAGCAGGTTAGATTGTCTAAGACACTACATCCTATACTGGAGTGCTGGTTTAAGTCCTGGCCACTCTGCTTCCAATATAGCTTCCTGCTAACGCACTTGAGAAACAATGAATGTTGGACCAAATACTTGCGTTCCTGCCATCTGTGTGGAAGATCTAGATGGAGTTCCTGTTCTTGACTTCAACCTGCCTCATTCCCAGCTCTTGCAGCCATTTGAGGGAATGAACCATCTCTCTCTCTTTCTCTCTCTCTCTCTCTCTCTTTCTTTTCCTTCTTCTTTCTTATTCTGCCTTTCACATAAAATAATCTTAAAAAAGATTTAACAAAATATTAAGTGTACTATAATAAAAATATACTTGAGGAAATACAAGTATAATTCATATTGACCAACTTAAATTGGATTCCTTCATTTACCTTTCTTAATAAGTTTGAAAGGGTGCAAACTGGGTCATAACTCACAATTTGAAAAACACTATAACATGTTCCCTGCATTAAGAAACATATAACCTCAATTAGGAATATGCAAATGAAAGATGATGAATTACAGCAGTCAGCCAACACTAAGCAGGAGATATGTTAAAGTCCTGAACTGAATACAGGGTAACTGACCATATAGCCTGGTCCATTTACTGATTAGCATATTCATTTGTAATTTTATGGTTCAGTTCTTACCTTACTGACGCTGGCCCTTGAGATTCATGTATCCACCTACATACCAGAGTATGCCCTATAGCAAATAGCTGGTGTTTCTTGAATATTTATGATGTGTCAGGCATCATGTCCGTCACTCACTGTATCTTCACAGTGAATCTAAATAAGATTATGTCATTAGGTCCATTTTTAATTAAAGATTTTATTTATTTGAGAAGTAGAGTTACAAACAGTGTGAGAGATAGAGGAGACAGAGAGAAAGGTCTTCCTTCTGCTGGTTCACTCCCCAGATGGCCACAATGGCTGGAGATGTGCCAATCCAAAACCAGGAGCCAGGAGCTTTTTCTGGGTCTCTTTAGTGGGTGCAGGGGCCCAAGCACTTGAGCCATCTTCTGTTGCTTTCCCAGGCCATCGCAGAGAGCTAGATTGGAAGAGGAGCAGCCAGGACTGGAACTGGTGCCCATATAGGATGATGGTGCTGCAGGCAGAGGATTAACCTACTGTGCCACAGCTCCGGCCCCAAGATTCATTTTTGCATTGGAAGGGACTGAGCCACAGAGGTTTTAGTACATTGTCCAGGACTTCATAATACGTAATTGGTAGTAGTGGGATAAATACCAACTACAGACAGCAGAGCTCAGGACTGGCTAATGTCTGAAAGGACTCTTCTGCTCTTGCCCAATGCCCTGGTGTATGATGCTCTGGCCCTTGACTCCCTTATAGAAAGGAACTGGTTTCTTTGTATCACTTTAATTTCTATTTCGTGGGACTTACTTTTGGCTTATTAGATCTACCATATTAACAGATCTCATTTTCCCCTGATTTGGGTATGTCACGTCTGTTAGACAGAAAGGAGAATGATTCTCATGAATATGGTAGCCTTTATCCTTCTCTGAATTTGGAGGCATGGGTAGGGGTGTTTACACCAAACAGATTTCATAGCTGAAGAGTGAATACTCTTTGAAAGAAGCCTATTTACTATACTTTTTTGATATTTTTGTTAGCACAGTAAATAAGATAAAACTTCTCAGAATGAATTGGTATTGCATGTGGCTTGAGAATTGAATTCAATTCTTGAGAATTGAAAATGGAAAGATAAACAGTAAAACAAAAAGATATTTGTCCTTAGCAGGGGCTAACCCTATTTCAAATTTAAGCTAGCTCTTGTATTTCTGTTTAGATGTTAACACTCAAAATAGGCAGAATTTGAAAGAATCTGAATGAATGTCTTTCTTTGAAATGAATGGCGAATTGTAAGAGACAAATTTTAAGGTTTTTAAAAATGTGCATACCTAGATTTAGATTTTTGTTAATGTTGATAAATATAGATATTAAAATGATTAGACTACTGGGATTTCTTTTTGTAAGGGTACCTACATTGGAAGAGGAAATTGAGGAAATAGGGAATGTGGTGAACTGGAAGAGAGGGTAGAAGGCAAATTTCTGAAGTAGCTCTCTGAGTTAGAGAGTAACTAAAAGAACTCTTTACATCTGTGCTAGAGATTTAGTTTATTAGTTTATAAGCCATACTCTTTCAGACTCATTAGGAAAAGTATACTATGGAATGAGTTATAAATGGATGAGTATATATTACATTTCTGAACTGGTTTTAAAATTATGAAGTAGTATATGCTCATTATAGAAATTATATAAAATAGAGAAATGGGCAATGTTTTATACTTTCTCCTAACCTTGCTACTCATCTATACAAATTCTGCATTCTAATCATTTTTCTCTATAAATGTGTTTATATAAGAATGCATGTATATATGTATAGGATCAAAGTATATTTATAACAATTGTTTTTGCTCACAAAACCATTCTCATGTTGTTAATAACTATTCAAGAGCATCTTTTTAAATGGCTGCATTATAGGGAAAGTTTTTTTTCTTTTTGAAAAGTAAATAGATACAGGTAGGAAGGGACTAAAAGCATTGTTTTTCTCAGACCATTACTTTTCAGCAGAGGATACAAAGCTTTCAAGTGTAGCCTTGGAATTTTTTTTTTTTTTTTTTTTTTTTTTTTTTTTTTTGACAGGCAGAGTTAGACAGTGAAAGAGAGAGACAGAGAGAAAGGTCTTCCTTCCGTTGGTTCACTCCCCTAATGGCCGCTACAGCTGGCGCTATACTGATCCGAAGCCAAGCCAGGAGCCAGTTGCTTCCTCCAGGTCTCCCATGCAGGTGCAGGGACCCAAGCACTTGGGCCATCCTCCACTGCACTCCCGGGCCACAGCAGAGAGCTGGACTGAAGAGGAGCAACTGGAACTAGAACCCGGCGCCCCTATGGGATGCCGGCTCTGCAGGCAGAGGATTAGCCTAGTGAGCCACGGCACCGGCCTGGAATAGCTTTGAAATGAGATGCAGTTTGGAAAAAAATATATAAGGTAATTCTGAGTTTCAAAAGGATCATTGCCACTCTAAATCGAAAAAAAATGTGTGCTTAATGCAAATATGTTTCTCTAGCTGGTCCCTAACATTGTCTCTATACCAACTGTACCAAAGTTACAGGCTTTGAGATTTAAAAAATAATAATAATTCTTTTAAATAGAAGCCAATCAGAAAACTTCCTTATTATTATATTCTCCCAGGAATTACAGTGGAAATGTTGAAATCATTTTTGTTCTCAAGCTTCTATGGAACCTGATCAACCCACAAATCTTGTAGAATCTCTTGAATCATTTCTTCTGTCTCATTCTATTCTTTCCTGAGTGGAGCTTTTTATTCTCTCTCACTCTATCACCACAGGAGCATTCTGACAGGCTTTCCTATCTCTTACTGTTTCCTCTCCAAATTTATCCTCCCCACAGTAGTACCATGCTTACTTTTCTTAAACCAAGATAAGAACTGGTCATCCATTTCCCTGTTTCCTGTACTTCTCACTGCTGTCAAAACACTTTGTCCTCACGGATAATCTCAATCACTTGTCATTACCTCCTGCCAGATCTTCTGCCACCTCCATGAACCACACACAGAAAGAATCTGTTCCAGTCAGACTTTCTATCCACTCTTCATGCCATAGAGATGTGGGGAAATGAGCTGCTTGGTTGAAAACCTGGGTTTGAAATCCATCATCTCCATTTCCAAAGTAGTCTGCAATATTTCTAGGTGAATAAATTAGTTTCTCTGGTGCATAGTTTCTAGAGAGTATAATTGAGATGATAATGATAAATATCTACCTCTTATCATGAGCTTGGCTTTTAGACACACAAATCTTCAGGGCTAGGTAGGATCCACTCAGCGGATATTAAAATATTAAATTTGGTAGTCACTACAGACTAGCTTGTATAACTGAAAATTCCCTATGGTATCCCTTAAATCCCAAGAATATGTCCAGGACCAAACACTTTTGTACAATTTTGGGGTAGTAACTATAAAATCATATTTAGTCTTACAGCTGGGGAGGTAAGGAAAATCACCTTCTATGTATGAGGTTGTACATTCCTCAGCTATGACCTCTCCACAATATACAAGCTAATTAGCTAAACATTAAACAAAAATTGTTTGAGAAGCCAATCACATCATTTCAAAAAAACCTTTTTGTTAAAATTTTGTGTAAGATAATAATTGCGTACATTTGGTAATGTCTATATTTGTGCTTTTTAATAGAATTTTCTAGCTTAGTGTATTTAACAGAGCTGTTTTACAATTTCAAGAAATTTATTTTGACTTCTTATATTAAGAAAAAGATCCTGGTTGGGGCACCGGATTCTGTCCTGGTTGCTCCTCTTCCAGTCCAGCTCATTGCTGTAGCCCGGGAAGGCAGTGATGGATGGCCCAAGTGCTTGGGCCCCTGCACCCACATGGGAGACCAGGAGGAAGCACCTGGCTCCTGGCTTTGGATCAGCGCAGCACGCCGACCGCAGTGCACCAGCCGTAACAGCCATTTGGGGGGTGAACCAACAGAAAAAAGGAAGACATTTCTCTCTGTCTCTCTCTCTCACTGTCTAACTCTGCCTGTCAGAAAAAAAAAAGAAAGAAAGAAAAGAAAAGAAAAAAGAAAAAGATATAGGGGCCAGTGCTGTGATAAAGTTGCCTTCTCCAGTGTCCGCGTCCCATATTGACTCCGGTTTGAGTCCCAGCTGCTCTGCTTCCAAACCAGCTCTCTGCTATGGCCTGGGAAAGCAGCAGAAGATAGGCCAAGTCCTTGAGCCCCTGTACCCCTGTGAGATACCTGGAAGAAGCTCCTGGCTCCTGGCTTTGAATCAATGCAGCTCTGGCCGTTGTGGCCAATTGGGGAGTGAACCATCAGATGAAAGTCTTTCTCTCTCTGCCTCTCCTTCTTTCTCTGTGTAACTCTGCCTTTCAAATAAATAAATAAATCTTAAAAAAAAAGACAAAGATATAAAGTCTTACCTTTTATATATGGTATTTGGAACACATAAAACCTTAAAACTCATATTTTGAGCTTTATTTCTTTACTAGATATGAAAATTTTATTTAAATACTTGGGAAGGTTTGTTATTCAGATAAAGTACTAAAAACAAAATTTAGTATGTTAAATTGAGAAATACAGATTAAAATATTTAAGGGGAATTTAATTAAGTCATAAAACCTCTCATAATGGCGATTATAAAAATCTTGCACAAGTAGAGAAGTACAATTGTAAATTTAACTTTATTAAGTAAAATCGAGGCTTTTGAATTTATACTTCAAGAATTAAATGTGTTTAATTCTTGTTAAACAAGAGAGCTCCACAATAATATTTCCTGTTCATGATAAATGCTTTAAAACAACATTAAAAAGTTCATATTGCATCTCATAAGGTCATTATAAAGCATAAATTCTATATAAATCTGTGAATTCAAGACCATTATAAAAATATTATTTGTTGTTTTTCCCCTGGTTGTTTCTGCTAATTCTGTTACTTCTAGATAGAAAAGTATCCACCTTTCCTCTAGTCTTTATAGTAACTATCTGGTCTATTGAGACCCTGCCAGTTAGTATCTTCTCCATGATGGAACATCTTTGTTTCATAATTTTTATTACATTATATTTCCAGTGTAACACTTGTCCATCCTCTTTGCTGTAAAGATTTATATGTTTTTAGCCAGTGCTGTGGCTCACTAGGCTAATCCTCCGCCTTGCGGTGCCGGCACTCTGGGTTCTAGTCCTGGTCGGGGAGCCGGATTCTGTCCCGGTTGCCCCTCTTCCAGGCCAGCTCTCTGCTGTGGCCAGGGAGTGCAGTGGAGGATGGCCCAAGTCCTTGGGCCCTGCACCCCATGGGAGACCACGATAAGTACCTGGCTCCTGCCATTGGCTCAGCGCGGTGTGCCGGCCACAGCGCACCGGCCGCAGCGCACCAGCCGTGGCAGCCATTGGAGGGTGAACCAATGGCAAAAGGAAGACCTTTCTCTCTGTCTCTCTCTCTCACTGTCCACTCTGCCTGGCAAAAAAAAATAAAAAATAAAAAAAATTAAAAAAAGATTTATATGTTTTTGTTTTTAGAAATAAATGTAACTAATCTGTATTTTTGAGAAGGCCAGAAAGAGAGAGAGAGAAGTGCTCCCATATCAGATTCACTCCCTAATACCTGCAAGGGTGCTTGACTTGGAGTGAAGATGCCAGCCAGAAATTCATTAGAGGTGTTCCATATGGGTGGCTTGGTATTATTTGAGCCATCACAACTGCCTTCCAAGGCCTGAGTTAGCAGAAGCTGAAATAGGAGTAGGAGGTGGGTATTGAACCCAGGCATTCCAATATGGGATGTGTGTATCCTAATGAGCATCTTTACTAGTATGTGAATTCTATATCTTTGTCAGTTCACTTTTTAATGTAAATATTGAGTCTTTCTCTATATATTAAAGTTTATATTCTGTATAAGGGATAGAATCTTTAATAAGAAATGGCATATATGTCTGGGTGTAGGGCTAATGAATTATAGAATAAATTTTTTTCTCGTGAAAATTCTATTTTAAAAATTTTAGAAAATCAATTAGCTAGTTCAGGGGAAAGAGTCAATTAATGCAAATAGTAGATAAGAAAACTTCAAAATACACTGAAGGAAAATTGAGGCTTCATCAATATGGTGAAAATAATGCACCTTTCCCCTATGGCGTTAAACATTGTTTTAGTTCAAATAGATGAATCAAAAGATAGTTTTGCATAATGAATGGAGCAGGAGAGCCTAGGGAAGTTGGGAGTTAGACAGAACTGTTGATGTGTAATGAAAAATCGCTTACCCATTATAAAGATCTGTTCACTTCCAATTTCTTCCTTTCCTTCTTGTCCACCACAATCAACACAACTGTTTTCCTTTTGCTTTAGTTCAGCAGTCAATAACATCGATTTTTTGCAACACTAGGTGATTTTCACCTCTTCCCTCATTATCCCCTCCTTAAGGGCTAAACAAAGCCAAGTTGTCTGGCATATACCATAGTCTGCAAGGACTGTAATACAGAAATGACTGGAGGCAGAATGTAGGGCTTAGACTGGGTAGGAGGGATGGTCAGTGCCAGAAAATCCCTCAGGAGCATCTTGGCCAGAATATTTTTGACATGGGCTTAAGTTAAGGGATAATATATCCTCCAGAGGAAAAACACACATAAAATGTCTGTCTTGTTTGTTGTACTTCCATTGAATTGGCTGAAGGGGAAAAAGCCCTGAGGTCCTATTTCCACGTGTAATTCTTATTGAGCCTATTCAACTAGACAGCTACTACTGCTAGGGAGTAGGCCAACTGTTGGAAATGAGTCAAAATAACAGTGATAGATCATCTGGTGATAGATGACCCAAAGAAACTGCAGCAGAAAAGAAGAAACTTATCCAATGATTGCACTTAATTATGTGATAAGAATTTTATTCATTTTTATTTAATTTAATTCTTATAGGAATGCTACCATGTTGTTATGCTGCCCTAATTTAACAGATTCTGAAACTGAAATTTAGGTAAATTAGCGTTCCCAAAGTTGTATAAAAAGAAGATGACGTTGTCATACTTCCTATATACACCAGACTGCTTTCCAGAATCACTTTTCTTGCTGAGAGTTTTTCAAAAAGAGCTGACGATTAGAAAGAGTAAGAACATAACTTTTTTGGTTTAAAAATAAAGGGGAATGTGTTGAAATTGGGTTTGATCCTTAGTTTTATGAATAAATGATAAAAGTTTGTTGCTTATTCAAAAGGAGAAGGGACTGAGAGAAATTCAAGTGCTGAAATAGCTCAGCCTGGTGAAGAGGTTCCTAGTTTCAGAGTTTCAAAGATGAGAGGAGATTTTGGGGGTATTTGGACTATTTGGATAAAAATCACTCTGGAATTTCATGTGACTAAGTGGGTTTAGGTGTAGTAACTCTACCATTTAAGTCTTACAACCCTAGGTTGAAGTTTCTTTTCTATTCATACTAGCTCCATGAACCAGAAGTAGTTGCTTAGCTTACTATAGCTTTAGCTTCTTCATTTATAAACGGAATACTGTCTGATAGTTACAGATTTTGTTGTAAGACTTTCTCACGCCTTTATTTACAAGTCCTCTGTAGTCTTTCTTACATAAGGGAAACTGAGTCAATTGTAGATTCCCTCCTTCCTCAGTGATATCCATTCCTCCCCACTACAAGTCTCAGTCTTTCTTTCTGCTGAGGTGTAAGGGTAATATTACCATTCACAGGAGAACCTCCTTAGAAATAAATACCATATCAAATTTAACTATCACAATGAATTTCAAGCCTACACTTTCATATAGGGAGGGGTACGGATTCTCTCTTCCATGTGAAAGAGCTGTTTATCAGTTTCTGAAGGTAATTCTCACAACCGTGTTTTCCAATAGAGACCCTACCAATATAACTGAAATTGGACCCATTAGTCAGGGCAGATTGAGTAGGCCTCAAGCAGCCATAATTCATACAATCTCATTTCCATGGTGTATGCCTGAAATGCCACATCTTCAGTCAGCATTTAGTAGCCCATGAAAACAAACTGAGCTTTGCATTCCATTTGGTTTTTTAAAAATATACTTTTGAAGTTTAGATGTGGAAGTGCAAATGTGTAGTCATACTAACCATGCATTCCTTTTGGTCTTTTGACTTTCTCAAGTTGGTATTTAGAAATGGCTCCACTTCCCCAGAAAAATTGATTATAAATACTGTTATACCCTCATTATAGCATTAGAAATCTGCAACAGTTTAAAGAAGGAAGGAATTAGTTTTTTAACTTGCCTGCTCTGTATTCAGTTCCTTTATTTCTAGACAGCCAGATGAAGATGGTAGTCAATTTGAATACACAGAAGTCGTGGCTATAGCCCCTTGTTCTGACTATTCCCATTTTATTTTCAGTGAACACATTTTATTTTCCAAATTGAAGGAATAAGAGACCTGTACTGGCACAGGTCCATCATATTCACACACGCTGATGTGAGAAGAGTTTTCAGCTCATGCAGTTGTGATTCATCTACTCACTCATTCAATTTTCCTTTATTAGATATCACTATGACTTAGCCACAGATTAAGACACAGGAACAGTTTTATTTAAATCCCAGTTTTAGAACTGAGGTAACTAAAACCAAGTGACATTAAATGGTCTTCCCAAACGCATTTTTTTATAAATTGTGTATTTAGCACTAAAACTCTGTATAGAGTGAAAAACTTGAGATCATGCTATGACGCCATACTATTGCTTCAGAACAGACAAGAGATTATAGCTTATTATAATGGTTCAAAATAGGGGAGTCTGGAGTCTCTGTGTTTCTACAAAGATACACAACCCTAAAGGTCTAGATAGAAAGATTCTCACCTAAGCCTAACTTCAATGACAAGATCTGTCAGTGTTTGGAATTTTGGAGGCTTCAAGCCATCTGGTTCTTTAGTGGCATTGCTTTACACCATAGGAAATACCATCTTCTGTCCCAAATCCTGGTAAATATGTCTTGATTTTTCTTCTACCTCTATGAATGCTATTCTAATACAAGATTGTTTTTATTTATTTATTGCTGGGAATACTGTAATCTATTATTAACTGATACATCCTGTATCTATTCTTTTTTAAAACATTATTTGTTTATTTTAAAAGCAGCAGGAGGAAGGGAGAGGGAGAAGTGGATAGGGAGAGAAAGAGAGAGAGAGAGAGAGAGAGAGAGAGAGAGATCAGTCTACCATCCACCATTTCATTCCGGTATGTCTCACAACAGCCATGGCCGAGCCTTATTGAATCCAAGAGCCTCAAGTCTCCCATGTGGGCGGCAGGGACTCAAAAACTTGAGCTATCATTTGCTGTCTCTTAGGGTGCACATTAACAGGAAGCTGGAATAGAGAATAGAGTGGAGTCTCAAACTCAGGCATTTGAGTGTTGGATATGAGTGTCCCAAGCAGTAGCATAACTGCTATTCTAGATACCTTCCCCCACTGCATCTATTCTTGACCCACTCTGGCCTGTTCCTCGTGTTGCAGCAAGGTTTTTCAAGTATGAATTTGATCAGATTCCATGCTCATTAAAATGTGTGGAGGCTTTCATTGCTTTGAACATACTTTACAAGATTGTGCAGTCTGCCTTTCCCCTCAGGCTTCATTATCTACCACCATTATTCCCGATGTGAACTGTACTCCCCTTGCTACATTTCCTCAAAAGGTCAGACTCTTTCTGTAATGCCTTTGCCGTATGCCTTCCCTAGAGTATCACGCACCAGCTCTTCATCTACTTGAGTACTACTCATCTTTTAGGTCCTATCTCAAACATCCACATTTCTTGGAAGCCTTCCCTCTCTATCCAAGCTCTAGTGCCCTGTATAAACTCTCATATTATCTCAACAGCATTTTAGCACATGCCACTCTTTGTTGAAATATATGCATTTATTTGATTGTTTGCTTACTATTTCTCCACTAGACTGAAAGCTCCATAATGGTAGGCATCTTATCAGTTTTGTCTACTTTATGTCCTTAGGAGTTATGGGCATGAAAAATGATAGAAAATGACAGGCATTTTTCATAAGATGCCTGTTTATTCTCTCCAAATTATTATGCCTCCTGCCCAGATAATGCATTGTATTTGATAATGTATCTATCATTTCTCCTTTGACCTGGAGCACACAAATTATTGCCATCCCTTGGCTCTGTGTGTGTGTTACCCTTGCTATGGGTAATGGGTAGCACTGGTGTCAATTCACCAGATTTTCTTTTCCTGCCACAAGCATGTCCCTCTACTCCTATTCTATATTTTGCTGTGTGTTAAGATTAATTTATCATGGATGCAAGAAGATTACTTTTAATATAATTTCAAGATAAAGATAAAAAAGAAATTTAGGTATATTATTAAAGAACACAGCAATGACATGGTGCATTCCTCAGGCAAATATTTCAAATGATATTTGATCTGATTCTCTGAATAATCCATGTTATTCCATTAACACAATTATTTGTGCATAATTTGTTAAACTATGGAATTTTAGTTAAGACAAGGCTTTAAATTCAATATGATCTTCACATAAGGCATTTTAAACTCTGAAGTGATCAGATTTTTTATCATTGGTTTGATTTGCTTATAATTCAGAGAATAATTCATTCTGGAAATGTTATTAAAAATTAACTTTAGAGACATGTGGAACTGCACCATATGCATGCAATCAGTAAAACCTAAACTGTGGGAGTATCTATAGTTCAAATGGATCATATTTTTCAACCGATTAATCATAAGGAAAAGAAAGGGATGGGGTAGAAACCTACAGAGATACATAGAAAACTAAGCTAATGTTTAGGAATAGATCATCAGTACAGAAAAGAGATTATTATCAAGTCAGGATATGATTTCTTTTGAAGGAGAGAAGCAATGTTCTATAGGCCTGAGACATGTGGAGATTTGTGTGGTAACTGGCAAAGAAGTTCCAATTCTTGACCTGAGTGGTGATTATAAGACTTTTATCTTAAATAATTTATTATTGTATACATTTTATATACTTTAGCTATATCTCTATTTTGTTTTTACAATAAAAAGGCTTAAAAATAAAGAAAATAGAAAAAATCTGTTTAATTACCAATATTTTTTTCTATTTCAAATTATAAAATCTCAGGAAGACACTGTGTTAAATAACAGGTTTATACTGGTGCCTTTCTCTCAATAGTATCAGATACTTCATTTGGATATTAGATTTTATAACATTCTTTGTTCTTTGAATAGTATTTAATATTATAAGAGAGACAATAGTAGCAGAAAAGAGGAGTCTGGGTCCAAATTCCTGAAGCAACTAGAAAAGCTTTCAGATCTATTGCTAAGCAAATAAAAATTTAGTTCAAATGAATTGACCTTCGAGATATATACATTAAAGAGCCTGGTAAACATCAAGTGCTCTTTAAACTGAATTTCTCCCTTCCTTCCTTGTTTGCATCATGAAATTGCAGAGAAAACAGTGCATTCGTAGAAGATGTAAGTTTTGGCAGGGATATGAGGAAAATTTTTGTTATTTCACAATTGTTTTAAATATTTATTTATTTATTGGAAGTCAGAGTTACACAGAGAGAAGGAAAGTCAGAGAGAAAGAGAGAGGTCTTCCATCTGTTGGTTCACCCCAGTTGGCCTCAACTGCCAGAGCCGCGCCAGTCTGAAGCCAGGAGTCAGAAGCTTCTTCCAGGTCTCTCATGTGGGTGCAGGGGCCCAAGGACTTGGGCCATTTTCCACTGCTTTCCCAGGCCATAGCAAAGAGCTGGAGTGGAAGTGGAGGAGCTGAGACTCAAATGGGTGGCGGCCTTATTTGCTTTGCCACAGCACGGCCCTTGCTTTTTCCATAATTTTAATTAATTTATTTATTTGGTTCACACAAACGTCACATATTTTGCATTTCTCTGTGTTAGACACTGCTGTATTAAAATTGTACAATGACCAGGGGTATGCATTGTGGCACAGTGGGTTAAGCTGCTACTTGTAACACTGGCATCCCATTGACTACTCCATTTCCAGTCAGTCTCCCTGATAATGTGCTGGGAAGTCAGCAGATGATGACCCAAGTACTTAGACCCTGCCACCCATGTGGGAGACCCAGGTAGAGTTCCTGGCTCCTGACTTTGACTTGGCCCAATCCTGGCTGTTATGGGTATTTGGAGAGTGAATGGAAGATCTCACCCACTCACTGTCTCTTTGCCTCTCTCTCTGATGTTCTGCCTTTTAAATATATTAATAAATAAATCTTCTAAAATTATGTACAATAGCCATTTAAGATATCCTTATCATCACCATTTTTGTGATGAAAAAAAAAACTAAATGAAGTAAATAGTTTTGATAGCTGGACTTAAAGGAAAAATATGACTTTAAAATATTTACTTTTATCTTTATTTAATTGAAATGTATAGAAAGAGAGAGGTCTATTTGTTGGTTCACTACCTAAATTTCTGCAACAGCTGAGGCTGGGCCAGACCAAATCTGGGAATTTGGAACTCAGTTTGGGTCTCCAACATGTGTGGCCTTTACCCAAGTATTTGAGCCATTAGCTGCTGCTTCCCAGGGTACCTATTAACAAGACACTGCACTGGGAGCAGACCCAGAGCTAGGACTTAAGCCCCAGCACTTTGATTTGGAATTTGGACATTGTCGGAATTATCTTAGCCTTACTCACCCTAACAAGTAGGATTTGAACCCCCAAGTCATGGACAGCAGAGAAAGCACTTTCAACATAAGAAGTAGCATGCATCAGTTTGACTGCAGGGAAGTGTGAAGAACATTTGGGAAATCCCATCTTATCTTAGTAGAAAATGAGATCAGAAAAAGTAAATTGGGGCCCTATCAAGAATGTCAAGATGAGAAGTTCTTTACATAGCAAGTTATGCAAATTATTGAAGATTTCAAAGCAAGAAAATAATATGTTTTTAAGTTTTTGTGCTATTACTTAGTTCATGGTGCATTTGACAATGTAATTAGATAAACAAAGGGATATAATTGCATCTAAAGTGAGAAATAGAGAAAGGTAAAGTCTTAAGAAAGTAAGTGCTTCATTATACAGTAGGTGGAATATATATATAGAATTTCTTGCACCATTATGTACAATAAGAAATGGTAACATTTTAAGTGTTTCCTAGTTGTACTGCCAGACGGGTTTTATTATCTTTACACTCTAATCAAGGTATGTGATAGTGCCAATTTCAAAGATTTAGTATTAAAACTGAATACTTCTAATTTGTTTTGATAGTATTTGTCAGACTGGTTAAAATCTTTATCCCAGTTTTAATTTATTTCTTATATTCCTCAGTAATTATGAACATTATATAGGTTTATAGTCATTTGTAAAATTTCTTCATTAGTGAATTGCCTCTCATATCATATTATTTTAAAATATCAGGAGTTTGTTTTCTCATTTATCTATAAAAATAATTTTTAAAAACACAAATGGCCAACAAATAGCACATGAAAAAAATGCTCAGGATCACTAACCAACAGGAAAATGTAAATAAAAACCACAATGAGGTTTCACCTCACATCAGTTTAAAATGGCTCTCATACGGAAATCACACAACAATAAATGCTGGTGAGATTGTGGGGGAAAAGGTTCCTTCATCCACTTTTAGTGGCAATGTAAGCTAGCACAGTCATTGTGGACAACAGTATGGAAATTCCTCAGAAAGTTGAAAACAGATCTGCCATTTGACCCAAATATCCTACCCCTAGGAATTTTCCTAACAAAATGAAATCAGCACATGAAAGAGTTATTTGTACCCCCATGTTTATTGCAGCTCAAATGAAATTCTGTTTTACAACAAAATGGATGCAACTGGAAACCATTATACTTGGTGAAATAAGCCAATCCCCAAAAGACAAGTGCTCTATGCCTTCCCTGATCTGTGGCAACTAATAAAGTACAAAAAATGTAATATATAATTAATTGCATTGTGATCTGCTTAAAATTATTCCTGTGCATAAGCTCTTGGGAGGAAATGGTTTAAAGTCTAAGTGACCTTAATTATTATCTTGTAACCACACAGAAGTATTTAGATGTTACATTGTCATTGGTTGTATTATATTGAAAGAAATTATGAATGACTACTTGACCAAAAAACCTGTATGTGGATGAATTGGTCATTTATACATGTAATTATTATGTATAGCTATTGTCTATAATTCCCACGAAACTAAGATCTTTTTTATCTTTACTTGTTAAACTTTTTATTCAGCAAAGTATCAAGCCTTTTTAGTGTAATGTAATTTAAAATATGTTGTCTCAAGAACTAAAAAAAAATAACAAATACAAAGGTGGAAGGAAAGAGGGTTTGAGGGAGGAGGGGAATGTCATTATGTTCTCAGATTTCCGTCTGTAAATCATATTGGGAATGTTAAAAATTAATTAAAATTAAAATTAATGATTTTTATCTGTGACCTGCTGCATATGTTTTCTCTGGTATAACTTTCCTTTACTCTTTACTGGCTGTGGATGTCAATGTACCCAAATTTAGAATTTCTATGTAATGGGGCTCCATAGTTTTCATACTCTATAACACTTTTTCACTCTAAAGCTACTTGAAATAGATAAAAAAAAAAAAAAAACAACCTTGTAAAGTTATACTAATTTTGTAGTTGGGGATGTGAAATTTAGCAATTGCTCTGATTTTACCCATATAACCATATGAGTTCTGAAAAGACTCTAAATGGTAGATTTTACTATATATTCACAGGCACAGATATTATTTGATTCAGTTAAGTTAGTATACCATACCTATGACCAGAGATGTCAAGATGAATAAAAGGTATTCTTGCCCTGAGCATCTGAGATTCTAAAGAGACGTACTGGTACATGCACATGCGTGCCACTATGATGGTGTAAGCACACTGTAGCAAAGGTGGGGGACCTTTTTTTGCCAAGGGGAAATTGAGTGTTTATAATGTCATCCACAGATCATACCAAATTATCAATTTGAAAATTAGCCTGCTATAAGTTTATTAAAGTTTGAGTCCCATCTGCAGTTGCCTTGGCAGAGCCAGGAAAAATGATTTTCCAGGCCTTATACAGCGCATGGGCTAGACATTCCCTACCCCTGCTGAATGAGAATAGAGGGACTTGGATAACTATGCCTAGGGAATTACGTTGTCAGAGGAATTTTGAACTAGATTTTAAAGAGTAAGTAAAAGACAGTGATGTTAGCTATGGGTTTTTCAAAGATGCTTCAAGTTGAGGAAATTCCTATCTGTTCCCAGTTTATTGAGTGTTTTTATCAAACAAGGGTTTTGGACTTTGTCAAATGCTTCTTGTGTATTTATTAAAGTTGTCATGTAGTTTTTGTCCTTTATTGATATGTTGTATAGCATTAATGGATTTTTGTATATTGAACCAACCTGCATTCCTAGAATAATCTTACTTGTCCATGCTATATAAACCATTTTCTATGCTGAAAAAAAAAGAGATAATTTGTTAGTTAGAGCTTAACATATGAATACAATAAAAGATGTTGAACTTGCTTTGAAAATGGCAAATATGATATGTAAATCATACCTTGGGCCTACTGTATTCAGGGCATGAGGGAAAGGAGGTTAGCAAGGTATGGTTTGTGATAATGTTGTAAAGGTCTTTGTACTCTCTATAGAGAAGTTGGAACCATATCCTGTTCTCATGCATTATACTAATACCGGTTTAATTTTTTTGAGTTTTTTAAACAGGCATATCCTGACCAGATTTGTGTTTTTAAGAGGATCATTCTGGCAGGAAAGTTGGAAGGCGGCATGGCTGTGAATTCAGACAGGAAATGGTGAAACAATTAAGAAGCATCTGTAATTCTTCAGAAAAAGAAAGGTGAAGGCTTAAGTTTTGAAAATAACTTGGGAAAAGAAAGAAGTAACCCTACTGGGGAGATATTTAAGGGAAAGACTTAGTAACTGTATATGGAAGTGAGGGAGAAGGAGATACTAGAACTTTTGTATTTTCATCTTGGATAACTGAAGAGATTATGGTGCTTCTAGCTATATTGGAGAATATCAACCACAAGCAGATCTGGAGAAGAAAATAACAGTTTGCATTTGTTGAGTAGAGTTAGCACCAGTTAGCCCTGGGAGCTGTTCAGTAGTCAGCCACATGTGCTGGTCTGTATCTCTGGGATGAACACTAAGCTGAAAATAGAGATAGAGGCTTCATTACTTTGTAACACGTGGTTGAAATCATAGGTATGGATAATGTTTCCCAAGGAGATTGTGAAGAGCAAAAAAAGATAAAGCTGTGGACAGAACCCTGGAGGATATCAGCACTGAAAAAATACTGTGAAGATCAGATCCTGTATCTGAAAGCCCCTTGTGAGCAGTAGTGCACTTTTCATGTAGAAGAGATTATTATTTTTATTCTTATAATTACTAAGCATTTCAACTCTTCTAGCTGATGGAGATAAGTGCTGCCACATGGTGCAGAAGTTGCCATTTTAGCCTTGGAGACTTTGTGAAAATCTATGAGCAGATTATTTACAAAAACATCAGATGCTAAGGTAAAAAGAAGGTTTTGTCAAGACTAAACAGCAGCCAGGGTTCTTAGCTTTGCTTGTTCCAACTATAGCCACGGATTTGCCATCTGGGAATTTGTAGTAACTGTAAGCGACATGTTACCACTGAGTCATCCCCCATGGAGTGCTGGAGAAACAAGGCCTGGGTCCAGATTTCCATTCAAGAATTATACAAAGCTGTCTTCCACGAAAGCCCAAAAGACTGGCTTAAAATTTCTACACAGTGTTTGCTTGAATTTACAGTTTTATTAAGACAACAGGAAGAAAATAATTCCATATTATCACCTTTGTATTCAGTTCCCAATAGGTTTTCTAAGTTCCTATGTTTGGTATTTAGAATTACAAACTTAGCCTTTCTTTTTAAAAAAGATTTGAAAGACAGAGTTACAGAGAAAGGTAGAGAAAGAAGAGAGAGAGTTGTCTTAAATCCACTGGTTCACTCCTCAAATGGCCACAACAGTCCGAGCTGAGCTGATTGAAGCCAGGAGCCAGGAGCGTCTTCCGGATCTCCCCTGTGGGTGCAGGGACCCAAGGACTTAGGCCATCCTCTGCCCTTTTTTCAGGCCAATAGTAGGGAGTGAACCTATGACCATATGGGATGCTGCTGTGCCACAGCGCTGACTCCACTCAGGCTTCCTTTTTTTAAAATTTAATTTAATTTTATTTTTATTTGACAGGTAGAGTTATAGACAGTGAAAGAGAGAGACAGAGAGAAAGGTCTTCCTTCCGTTGGTTCACTCCCCAAAGGGCCACTATGGCCTGCGCGCTGCGCCAATCCAAAGCCAGGAGCCAGGTGCTTCTTCCTGGTCTCCCATTCGGGTGCGAGGGCCCAAGCACTTGGGCCATCCTCCACTGCTCTCCTGGGCCACAGCAGAGAGCTGGACTGGAAGAGGAGCAACCGGGACTAGAACCCAGCACCGCAGGTGGAGGATTGACCAAGTGAGCCACGGTGCAGGCCTCAGGCTTCTTTTTAATCTTAACTTGAAACTGAGGAAAAGATGTTTTAGTATGTTGCAGTACAAATGAAACATCTGCAGAATTTGAATTAGAATACAAAATGTTATGGGGCCAGAGCTGTGGCTTAGTAGGTAAAGCTGCCACCTGCAGTGCTGGCATCCCATATGGGCAGTGGTTCGAGTCCAGGCTGCTTCATTTCTGATCCAGCTCTCTGCTACGGCCTGGGAAAGCAGTAGAAGATAGCCCAAGTTCTTGGGCCCCTGCACAAATGTGGGAGACCCGGAAAAAGCTCCTGACTCCAGGTTTCAGATCAGCCCAGCTTGGGCCATTGTGGCTACCTGGGGAGTGAAACAGTGAATGGAAGCCCTCTCTCTCTCTCTCTGCCTCTGCCTCTCTGTAGCTCTGCCTTTCAAATAAATAAATAAATCTTTAAAAAAAAAAAAAGAATACAAGAAGTTTGTGTTTTACGTTTGTTATATGTAGATATGGAAATTTATTTCCAAGGTACTAAGTTACTTCGTCCGCAAAATAGGAGTAACACTAGTTTACATGTGTGCTGTATTAATTAAGTCACCCTACAACAACAGCAACATAACTCTGATTGTCAACATATAAAATTATGGTAATTCTATCATGATTCTGAAGTTAATTTGTAAACATTTAATGGAATAATAGAGTTTGATTTTTAACCGATGTTGAACCTTGAAAAATAGCCATCTTTCTAAATCTCACAAATAAGGAAACTATGTGGAAAATCCATGACTAGGTACTAATTATGTTGTGCCAAAGCTCAAAGACAACATTTCCTCAGTGAAGTGTGAACTTGGCTATAGCATCTCTTATCCCATTCTTTGTCAGGGTATGATACAGAGACCTACTTCTCAGTTTCATTTTTCTCCTTTCCCCTTCCTTTTCAGGCTGGGGCATGTTAGACAATTGTTAGTGACTCCTACTTGGGTCATTCCCATTGGAGATTGTTATAATTTTCCACCGATTTTTATCATTTGAAGCTACTAGATATGGATATTGGTTAGAGCCTTTTCTTTAAAGCTTAAAACATGATTATTGGGGGCCAGCATTGTAGTGTAGTAGGCCAACACTCCTACTGTAGTGCCATCATTCTGTTTGGGCACTGGTTCTAGTCCCAGCTGCTGCTCTTTCCATCCAATTCTCTGCTATGGCCTGGGAAAGCAGTTGAAGATGGCTCAAGTACTTGGGCCCCTGCACTTGCATGGGAGACCTGTAAGAAGCTCCAGGTTCCTGGCTTTGGATCAGCCCAACTCTGGCCTTTGCAGCTGTTTAGGGAGTGAACCAGCAGATGGAAGACCTTTCTCTTTGTCTCTCCCTCTCTCTGTAAGTTTACCTCTCAAATATATTAAATAAAAGTCTTTAAAAAATTTTTAAAAACCCATGATATTTGTGGCACATCTCCACCTTAAATGTCTCTTTCTAATGTTCATGAACTGTCTTTTCTCTTTACATTAAAAACATTGTATTCCATCTTATTAAATATTTAAAGAAGGAGAAAAAAAGGAAGGATAGAAAGCAAGCATAGATCTTAGAAAATCAGAATAAATTTTTAAGATTCTCAGTGGTCTTTAATAGTGTCTACTACAAGGTAATCCTGAGATTGACATATTGACCTCAAAAGTTCAAAACAAAATATCATTTAAAACCTTAAATAACCCCATAGATAAGAAATGGGTAAGAAATAAGCAGAGTAAAATTCCCAAGAAATTGATTTTCATTTTAGTTGCTCAACATTATTTTTAAATGTGTGAAAAGTGAATTGAAGAGCTAAATTCATTTAGTTTTATCTCTAATGGTCCAGTTAGGCATGATCATAATGTTGTTTCTTATTATGAAAACAACCACTAAATTTAATACTCTGTATATATAGTGATATATAATTGATGTTTTATATTTTAATCACATAGTTTTAAGATGTCAATAAACCCATTGACTAATAGAAAATTTCAAATTGTTAAGTTATTCAGAAGGATATTTATCATTTATAGAACAATGTAATTCTCTAGTTACTTTTTTTCTTCCCCCACTAGGGTAAAAGTATCTTGAAGACAGGGACTCTTATTTGCCACTGTATTCTCACTGCTTGTCAAAGGGCTTAGCACATAATTAAGTATAGAATATTTGTGGGTTGAATTAATGTCCCTATTGCCTAATTTATTTGATAAAAATA
The DNA here is from genome assembly GCF_964237555.1 of Oryctolagus cuniculus. Lineage (NCBI taxonomy): Eukaryota > Metazoa > Chordata > Mammalia > Lagomorpha > Leporidae > Oryctolagus > Oryctolagus cuniculus. The sequence continues at coordinate 75,978,165 of NC_091432.1, read as the reverse complement.
GAGTGGTTTTGACATTTGGGTTAGGTTTTCCTTATAGTCCTAGAATTTTAAATTCACATTCATGTCCTCAGTAGCTAACATTATTTGAGGAAGAGAGCTTCGACATGTGTTGCTTTACAAAAAGAAGTTTCAGTAACATATTCAACATTGCTTCTGATAACATCTACAAATCATTAATTTAATATATTAGTTCTACTAATTAGGTAAGAACATTTCTCATCACTAACTTCTGTAGGAAGCCAAAGGTCAGAGGAAATGTTCTTAATGATCTTAGGAAAATTTTCACAACCTAGAAATAATTCCCAAGGAGTGAAGTCATGTACCACTGGATGCTGCATTAACTCTTTCAGGTCACTAGGGTACTATTGAGTGCGTTGTAGCTGTAGTTTACCAAATGGCACTCCAGTGGTCTCACTCACTTATTGCAGCTTCCAGAAGGGCCTATATCTTCCCAGAGAGCAGTTTAAACATTGGAAAGATCCGGTCCAGTGTATATTTCCCCAAGGTGATGCTTAAAGTAAACAGCTAGTGCATAGCTTTACCTTAGAGCACACAGACAATTTTTTATGTAAATGTGCTTCTGTAATGAAGATGTTCTTGTTTCTGTTTTGCTCACAACCATTTCCAAGGGGGAATTAGAATATATTATGGAGTAGCTTTCTTTGAAACGGAGATTTACATAACATAATGTCTTATACGACCCAACAATCCTGATACTTTCGAAGTTCTGTTAAGCAGAGGGGAGTGCTGGGGGTGGAAGAAAGAAGAGGAGTTATGAAAGAAATGTCACATGTATATTTGGATGTTACAATATTGTTCTGCTGCAATAGGACCACAGTAATTGTTAGATACAAATGAGATTAGAGACATTTTTAGTTCTTTATCTTTTAATTTAGTCATACGGGCCAGCTAGGAGGCAACTATGTTGAAATAATTGTGGCAATGACTCAGATCTAACATTTTGCTACACAATTAGATTTTTCTTTAGGTCAGCCATAGCAGATCAGACTTTACCTTCAGTGAGCCTTTCTCAGATCTATTGTAATTTCATCAAATAAAAGTGAAACGTGACATTTGATAGGGATTAGTGTTTGAAGAACCGTCCACACATTCTTTTTTGCATTTGTCATAGGATTTGATGTTTTCTCTTCAATGGAATACAGTTTTTTTTTTCATTCAATTCTCATTTCAAACAGTAGATTATTTAGTGATCCTTTTGCAAGTGTTTAAGCTGATTTTAGTGCTTCAATTCAATACTTCTTCTTCACTCACTCACTCTCTCATGGGAGACCTGGAGGAAGCTCCTGGCTCCTGGCTTCGGATTGGCACAGCTCTGGCCGTTGTGGCCAACTGGGGAGTCAACCATCGGATGGAAGACTCTCTCTTTCTGCCTCTCCTCTCTCTGTGTAACTCTGACTTTCAAGTAAAATAAATTAATCTTTTAAAAAAAAGGAGAGAGATAGGTATATGAATGAATAACCAATATATAGTGTAATAATAGCTATAATAGTGGTATACATAAAATGCTACAGAAACTCAGAGGAGCAAATAACTAAATTCAGTCTTAGTTGGGGCAGGGTGGATAAACAGAGGAAGTGACATTTATGTTGGGCCAAAAGTAGAGATTTCTTTTAGAAGATAAGACAGGTTGAGTGAGAAAAAGAATTATAGGAATAAGGAGTTCCATGTAGATTAGTAGATTACAACAGAGGAGGAGGGAGATGTTGGTATAATTGGGAGAAGCCAAGGAAAGAGGATTTTTAGGAAAGATTTAAGAAATGCCGATAAATTGTCCAGAAAAGACAAGTGGGGAAAACGCCTGAGACGTCATTTTGAATTTATATTTAGGAGTTTCCTAATATCAAATAACATTTTTCAGTATTAGGGAAGAGACAGGAGCTACTTTCTTATGATGAAAGAAGTGGAACTTTATGATGAAGATGATGCATGAGGCTTTGACTACTTTTTCAAGAAGATAGTAGAAGGAAGGAGATTGATAGGATGACAACTGGAGAAAGAAGCATGATTTATAAAAGACTTTGGAAATGGGGTAAATTTGATATTTGAGAATGAGAGAAGAATCCAGTAAAGCAAAATGATAAAGGCACTAGTCAAGCAAAAGAGCTACTTTTGTTTAATAAATTAGTGAAATTATTCAACTGATGAGATATTTATCTACTTTTCCCCTCTCAGTTCTGTCCTTGACTATAAAATCTTATTTAATAGTTAGTGAGGAAAATTTAGATAGGAAAAAAGTTTTAACCCCAACTCATTTTACACACACACACACACTCACACACACACACACACACACACACCATGAGGGGGGAGAGAATTACAAAGAAAAACAATTGAGTCATTAGAACAAAATATTGTCGAATAAAATGTAAAAATTGTGATTTGATTGGGATGAATACACCTGATGCTAGTAAGAATAGATTTCTTGAGCTGATTGGTTGATACACAGAGGTTCATTTTATAGTTTAAAAAAAAATTCAAATATGTGTTAATTTTCATCTTATAATAAATATCATAATATTAATTGTCAATAAAGGGCAGATCCTCACTTGGCTAATCTTCTGCATGCGGTGCCGGCACCCTGGGTTCTAGTCCCAGTTGGGGTGCTGGATTCTGTCCCGGTTGCTCCTCTTCCAGTCCATCTCTCTGCTGTGGCCCGGGAAGGCAGTGGAGGATGGCCCAAGAGTTTGGGCCCTGCACCTGCATGGGAGACCAGGAGGAAGCACCTAGCTCCTGGCTTCGGATCAGGGCAGTGTGCTGGCCGCAACATGCCAGCTGTAGCAGTCATTTTGGGGGGTGAACCAACGGCAAAGGAAGACCTTTCTCTCTGTCTCTCTCTCTCTCTCTCTCTCACTGTCTAACTCTGCCTGTCAAAAATTTTTTTTTAAAAAATGGTAGATCCTATTATTTTACCACAATTATTATTATTATTATTATTATTCAATAACTACTTGTTAAATGAATCACAATAACCACTTGTTGAATAAATATTTTCTCATCAAGATTTAGTAGATTTAGCTCAATTTCTTCTTATTGAGAGTGGCATTGTAGCAGGAAGTTTTGGAAGGAAAATCCTGTCAAATTTAAATATGCAGGTTTAATTTTGTTATTTAATAAATATAAATTTACAAAGTACAACTTTTGAATTGTTGTGGCTTTTCCCCTCATAATCTCCCTCCCACCTGCAACCATCCCATCTCCCACTCCCTCTTCCATCCCATTCTTCATCAGGATTCATTTTCAATTATCTTTATATACAGAGGACCAACTTAGTATGTACTAAATAAAGATTTCAACAGACTGCACCCACACAGCCACACAAAATATCGAGTACTATTTGAGTAGTAGTTTTACCATTAATTCTCATAGTACAACACATTAAAGACAGAGATCCTACATGGGGAGCAGGTGTACAGTGACTCCTGTTGTTGATTTAACAATTGACACTCTTTATTATGACCTCAGTAATCACCCGAGGCTCTTGTCATGAGCTGCCAAGGCCATGGAAGCCTTCTGAGTTCAGCAACTCGGATCTTATTTAGACAAGGCCATATCATAGTGGAGGTTCCTTCTTGCCTTCAGAGAAAGGTACCTCTTCCTCCAATGGCTCGTCCTTTCCTCTGGGATCTCATTCACTGAGATCTTTCTTTCAGGTCATTTTTGCCACAGTGTCTTGGCTTTCCATGCCTGTGAAACTCTCATGGGCCTCTTAGCCAGTTCCAAATGCCTTAAGGGCTGACTCTGAGGCCGGAGTAATGCGCAGGTTTTCAACAAGTCTCTATTTAGAAACCTCTGAGTGACAAAATTCTCATCCTTTATCTCCATATTTAGCATAATTTTGGTAAAACCTTGTTTTAGATCTTTCATATGTTTGGATAGTAATGCATTATTAGCATAAATATATTAAAGATCATGTATTTCTTCTGAATTCAAATATGTCTTCAAAATATTCAAAAAGTTTTCAAAAGTTCATGGGGAATGTCTATTATGAAAAAAACTATGCATGTATTTCAAAAAAAATTGAACCAAAATTCACTACTGTATTAACTCCATCTTCCACAAACTTTTGGAATTACTTTCATATATGAAAGCTAATGGTTTAAACAATCTAATGTTTCAGTATTTCACTTTCTATATTTTTTTCCTCACAGAAAATCAAACTCAATTAAGATCACTCTATTTCATTGCTTCTATGCTTACTCCTAAATGTTCAATGAACCAGTTAATAAATGTATGTTGGGAAACTACAGTGTAACTCTTACTATGTTAATATGTTCAAAAATATTAATAAGATAATTATTTGTTACAAGTTTGCTAAATGTCTGGTGCCCTGCTAAATCTTTTATGCACTGCTCGGTCCCTTATGTGCCATCTGACTTCTCACATTTTATAACATGTCTTTTGTTACTGATTCTGAGCTAACTATCACAATACATACTTCTGTTCTTATCTTAATACACAAACTGCAAATTCTTATCTCAAACTATCACCTCACATTAGTGAATAGTCAATGAAAATCAGTATTTTTTTTAGAAGATTGTCTTGAAATTGTGCAGAACTCCTCATGGAATGTCTAAAACATATCTGCCTTCCAATCCAGTGCTAGTGTGCTTTCCACTGCCCCTGGCATTCTTTTATTGAACTATAGTTTCAAATGCTATCATGTGTATAGACAGTAAAAGAAGCAAAAGAATGAAATCAGTGTTGTATTTTAATGTGCTGCTACTACATTGATCCTTATCAGAATCCATACAAGAAATACTTTTATGGTTTTACTTTATTCCAGAGTAGTTTATCTTGATCTGTTTGGTATTTTGATCTGATTGAAAATACCATGTCACATTGGATCAGGTCATTGATGTGTCTTTCTCCAATGATAAGCTGCTGATGAACATAGAATCATATTCGTGTCCCTTCATTATATATCCAATAATTAACTGCTACTCTCTTAAAAATAGCATCACTCAGTTTCCATTAAATCTTTCCTACTTTTATTTGTATCCTTTTTATAATATTCAAACTAGTCTTCATTTTTTAATTTAAAATTTTGTCATATTTATTTGTCATCTTAAATCCTCTCTTGAATGAGACAACCATGTGAGTTGAGTAACTGTAATTCTATAATTACATAATAATAATTATACAATTCACTGTTAATTTTGGATTTTTTTAAAAGATGAGAATGTTTAACTTATCCAACGTCTAACAACTGGAAATGGAAACAATGTTCAAATTCAGTCTGGTATTTTGACTTCAAAGACTGTGTAATTTGTATATGTCACATTTTTTCTTATATGCTTACATTATTTTCTAGAAACTGTTCTATGTGCTAGGGATTTAGAATGAATGAGAAGGTCCTTGCCCTATGAGGCCTTTTGTGTTATAAGGCAGTACTAGAATTAAACTTATACAGCTAAGCAATGAAACTCGAAGTCTGCACAAAATCTCAGCACTGTGCTGCTGCAAATGACTGACTGACATTGTGAACATCCTGTACCAGAGGAGGAGATTCTTCTCTACATCCATGTGTATGTGTGACTTAGCATCCCTAGGTTTATGGCTTAAGCAGTGGGTCTTTTGTCTCCATTACAGTAGATACATGCCAAAGATTCATCCTTGCCTGACTCATATGATTCCCAATATTATTGTGCCTAATTTCTAACAATATCTTTCTTCTGCTCCTTCTGAAAATATGGTTGTTTTCCTTTTCAAAGATTTCCTCATTTTACAGTCTCATATTTGCTCAATAGTTCTTGACTGGAACAAGAATGTGGATCACGTTTTTTTGTATATTGTTTATTAAAATCGATCTTCACTAATTCCCCACCAAATGAGAGACTAAGAAGTTTATGTGTATGGAAACGTGTGGTATATGTGTGTGTGTAAACTAAGTACATGCTATAATTTGGGAGCTGAGCATAGAGTTGTACAAAAATATCAGAGGGACTGATCAATTCATAGAGTACATGTGGTATAGAAGAGTATGTGGAGAGGATTTGGACGAAGCTGGAAAGAAGGAGATAATTCAGAGGAAATTATTTAAGTGAAATGCAAGATAAAATTTCTACCTTTGTAAAACTGTCTCCATAGGAACACAGACCAATTAATATGAAGAAATTAAAAATAACTAAAAGCTAAAATGATGTTATGACCTTGACTATACCAGTAGTTCAGGGAAGAGCAGTGGAGGATGGAAGACAGCAGCTGAGAAATCTGCCCAGGAGGTCAGGGTCGAGAGCCTTTGAAAGAAAGGAAAATTTAATCAGGCAATGAAAGGATGGCATTGTGTACATAGATTTATGGAACTCTGGTGACAATAATTCAATTGAGACTGCTTTCCATAAGCCTCACAGAAAATTGGTTTCATAAAATCCTAAACACTTCTGAGAGTGTTCTTACATTTATTATGTATATGATTTATAATATCCAATTGGGTCATAAGCATTCTGAAGACTAGGCCATTTCCTTCATAGCTATTGTATGGCTCAAATGTGCTTGGGATGGTGTGATATGCTAATATTTTTCCGTAAGTGCTTAATAATTGACCATATGTTCTTTTTGCAGAGTAATAATATTAATATGCACTTGCACAGTTACTATGTCTCAGGCAGATCCACCAGTAACATTTGTAGAGTTGGAAGCAAAAGTGCAAATGGAGGCTATATATCAGATATCAGAAAGTTGTATGTTAAACTAGCAAACTGTTATCAAATATATTTAATTTTCCTACTTTAATAAATATCTTCTCCAATGAAACTGTAAGGGCAACTTCAAAATAAGATAGAGGAAATTCTGACTCTTGAGTTTCTAACCATAATGTGATGATATTGGAACAGTGGGCCTCCTGACTTCCTGAGTTCTTGAGCCAAGAACCACTTTATTCTCTTCCCTGTCCCCTCAAACTTCATCTCATATTGGGCCAGGACTCATGCTTAGAGTTCTTACACTATAGCACATGCTTGTGGACTACAGTATCTGAGACCTGCACCTCAAACTTATAAGTACACACACCAATGGGATGTTCTACCATCAGAGAAAGAATTAAGAATTTTGCTAGGCTCTAGAAGCAGGAGCACTTGGGCAAGAGATGCAGGACCCAAGTCTTGATCGTACTTGAGTGGCAGATGGGCATATCCTTTGATCTTACAATTGCTTACCTTACCATAGGAGTTATTGTCTGAAAAGAATCAAGTTCAAGCCTTATAAAGCTGTGGCCAGAGGCAGGGTCCCAGTGAGCTCAGGGCTATTATCAAATATTTGCTAAGCATTTGAAAATTTTATTGATATGAAAACTAGACATTTAAGTTGTTTAGTGGTCCACTCAGGTTATGACAGGTAGTGCATAAATGGTGTAATGAGGGCTTGAACCCTAGTCTGTATGGCTACCCAATCTCTCTCTTTTTTCTCCACTGCATTGTTTCCTTTTGCCAGGGATTCAAGATTGAATGAGAAGGTCCTTGCCCTATGGAGCCTTTTGGGATGAAAGGGCAATAATAGAATTAGTAGTTTTGGACAACTTACTTCATCTCTGGCTTCTTTTTCCTTCTTCTCTAGTTTTCCACCTAGTGTATGAAAGCAGGGTGAGGGAAGGTATTAGGGTCGCTAAGCACAAGGAGGGAAAAGGTGAGAGGGAGCTAGGGCATGTGGGAGTTTTGAATTTGAAATTCACAGGAACCAAAAGTAGAAGAGGAGGAGTCCAGAAAGTGATATCGTAGAAAGAGGAAGAGATAGGGTAACCTTATAGTTTTAAAGGACTGACAGCATCCTATAAATGTTGAATCTTCCTTCATTTAAGGAGGAATGTATTTTCACAAGTCATCAGTGTTATTATTTTTATTATAGAATATTATTTAAGCATAAATCAACATAAAACAGCTATAACTCTTATTAAACTATAAAAATATAAATTTAGGAAATAAAAGTAAATTTGCTATAATCTTTCATTCATTCATTATCTCATCCATCCAGCAAATATTTAGAAAGCACTTATGAATCAGACACTGGGGCTATAGCAGGAGCAGTGGGGAAGATAGACAAAGTTCATTCTTTGGTATAATTATACAATACTGCACATCTAAATATGACTCAATTTTCTGACCATTTGTCATGACTCACATTACTAATGACCATTCTATAATATCAGTTGGCTTTTACATGGCAAAATCATATCATTTCTATTTAAGTAATGATTCATTAGCCATTACAGTGAAATAATATTTGATACAATACAATTATAATACGAAGCATAAATGTAGATCCTGAGGTTATGTGTCAGTACTTGGTTATAACTTTTCACTTAATGATCCTGAAAAGCTTGTTTACTGAATAGATTGTCATATAAATGAAATATGAAATTAAGAAATAACAGCAATTCTAAAATACATGTGAAAAATCCACAAAACTTTGTTTCAGAAATATTATAACAAATTATTCTTCCTATTTTCTTTCTCTCTCAATCTGAATTTTAATAGATTCTGATCCTATTGAGGGCAAAGATCCACTGCTTTGGGCCTGTATCATTAATGTCTTTTGTATATCCAGCTCAATGTGAATAAATAGACATAGTTTTTGAGTAAATGAACAAGTGAATGAAAAACTCTGGGACCAAAATACATTTTAATTTTTGACTATTGAAGTTTGGTATCTGATCCTTATGTTATGTTAGAGACAGATTTCCTCTACTCTTTTAAACATATTGCTGGAAATTTATCAATTGATGCATTGTTCATTTAGGATAAGTTATTTCAAAATACATATATAGAAGTTGATAAAGAATTCCTGTCATTAATAATTTCTAGTGCATAGTCACTATTAATATTTATTACAAAATTGACACATTTATCAAAGATAATTTAGAAATCCTAATATTCCTACCATGAAGAGAAAACTGTTATTTTATAATGTGGTATAATCTTTCAGTCTTTTTTCTAATACACACATGTGGAATATATGTATCTATGTTAAAAATGAAAGCCTACTATGTATTCTTTTAAATGTAATATACCTAAAACTACTAGGGTTGTGCTGTTGTATATGAAATGCGAGTAAGTCACCAAAATGAAATCTAAATCTAAACTGCCAACATGTAGCTAAAATAACTATATTCTACAACGTTTGGAGAACCAAGACTTTCTGGGATCCTAAGTGAGAAAGTAAAGATCAAAAGTGACTAAACCAAAGACCACAGAATTGGAGTTAGGAGAGAAGCATGATCTTGTTGCTAGGCAACCACCATTCCAGGAGGAGACCTCCAGACAGCACACCTGCTGCTTTGTCCCCTAGCATGACATGTGCAGAAAGCTTGTGAGAATGGCTGGCCACCCTATGCATACTGACCTCCAAAGTCGGGCGTTTGTGTACTGCCCGTAGAACATGACTCTGACCTTCTCAGCTCAGTGTGCCCCCCAGATGGAAAAGACAGACAGCTCTGAGAATGCCCCTCAGCAAAGCCCCTGTGGGGTCCCAGTGAAGCTTGGCCAGGGAAGATCTGTCAAGATTTGGCTGTCATTGCCTTTTCCTGTCAGTGGCTTCAGTAGGATTGGGGTGGGACCACACTAAACTCAACAAGAAAACCCATAATGGGATGTCTTTTCAGGACTTGGGGGAGAAATGTCTAAGGTAGGGGAGAAAGAGATGAACAAGGTTTATTCCTTCTCCTTCAGGGAGAAAACACACACACAAGATTGCTACAACATTGACAATGTGTGTTTCTCGATCAAATTCATAGAAATGGCAAACTCTGCTTCCTTTAAGAATATGACTAATCAGTGTCCCAAAATGCAGTATTCTGACCACTCTTCAGTGCAATCAATCACTTGCCTGATGCCTGAGTGGTAACTTGGACCTTTTGTACTTTTTCTAAAGAACAAGAGAAGAAAACCACAAATTATTGAGCTATTATGTGTCCACAATCTCTTAAACACATTATCAACATCCCAAAAATGCTGTAAAGTTTTCTTTTAAATTTTTAGGTTAAAAAAAAGCTTAGATAAATACTACAGGAAGAGTTGAATCAATCCTTTATACCCTTCAATTAGATTCCCTAATTGTCAACATTTTGCCATATTCATCTGGAAAATAAAGTGGATTGTGTAAGTTTTCAGCAAACTAGTTTGCCAAAAAAGCTTGACCTGAAAGGTAGCTATATAAAAGTCTTTATTCAATCTACTATAGTATTAATATCAAATATGTCATTGCAGAATTCTTAATTATTTGATTATAATGTATCTCAAAATAATAATGGTAAGTGCAGGGCCAGATTAGAATTTACTGTTTGAGGGAATCACAATGTGTGTGGCTTCCTTCATCGGCCTCATAGCAGGTGAGAATCTTGTGTAGGTGTCTAGATCAATACCTGAGTCAGGGCTGGATAAAATAAAGCGAAAGAGATATACATGTACTCCATTTCCCCAGCATCCCAGTTAACCCTCAGCATGATGAGTGACATCAGGAATTTTGCCTTAGAAGACTTCCATTGTAAACAGTTTTCCAATACTGCCTTCAGGGTTTATCTGTGTCATTGGCGCATTATTTATTCTCTCAAAGCTTTATATTCTTTATCTCTAAAAAGAGATAGTGATTATTATAAAGTTATTGAGTTACAAAAATTAGAGAAGATAGCACAGGGCCTATCTTATAGTCCACTGTATTAATGCAAAAAATTTATCACTGTTATATCATCACTTACTTGCCCTGGTGTGCTCCAATAATGACAATGGTGGGTGATTCTCACCAAAGGCTGACTTATATATCCTTCAGCTGTTCTTCTTAGCTATAGTGTTGCCTATTTTCTATAGTAATGGTTTTTAATTTTAATAATGGTTAATTAATTTTCTGAAAATTTCACTGCTAAAATTTCCTACTCCATCCTGGGAAAATCATTTCCTCCTTTTTCTTTAATATTGCAAATTTATAGCTCATTTTAAGTCTCAGTCTCACCATGATGTCTTCACAGATTTTTATAGTCCTCAGTAATGTTGACATCCAACACATTCTTATTGTATTCACTCTCTTTGTTGGTGTCTGGTACTTGGACTTCATAACATTATAGAGTGTGCCTTGTTCTTTCAGCTAACTATAGAGGTTAGGTCATATCTTTAAATTTATTTGTTCCTTTATCAGTGACAAGTCGTGATAGCTAGATCCCATGAAAAGATCTGAATATTTTCATGATGAATATCAGATATTTTAATGTGTTCAGTGGTTTTCTCCTGATAACTTTCAAATTTCATTGAGATTTTTGAAGCTTTAAACTAATGATACAAAATACAAGACATATGTGTCACTATCTTCCCTCTTCCATGGAAGACATTAAAATCCAATTGTGTTGATCTTTTACAATAAATCCAAATTTAGCCCAGAAGCTTTATAGCTGTGGTGAAAGTACTTGAATTCAAAGCTGAAGATTCAAATGATACATCCTAGCTACTTCTTTTTTTTTTTTTTTTAAAAAAAAGATTTATTCTATTTATTTGAAAGACAGAGTTAGAGAGAGAAGTAGAGACAGAGAAAGAGGTTTTTCATCCACTGGTTCAATCCTCAGATGGCCACAACGGCCAGAGCTGCACCGATCCAAGCTAGCAGCCAGGGGCTTCTTCCAGGTCTCTCATGGGGGTGCAGGGGTCCAAGGACTTGGGCCATCTTCTACTGCTTTCCCAGGCCATAGCAGGGAGCTGGATTGGAAGAGGAGCAGCCGAGACTAGAACGAGTGCCCACATGGGATGCAGCTGCTTCAGGCCAGGTCTTTAACTTGCTGCGCCACCATGCAGGCCCCACATCCTTGCTACTTACCATTTCTGCTCCCCAGTGAACACAGTGAGGGCAGAACGATTTTGGTTAAAGCATAACCAGCCGAGATTAGTTGATGTCCCTAGAATGAGTGAAGGAGGGAGAATCTTACTACTGATTTTTCTAGGGAAAGATATAAGGAGATAGAATCTAAAATTAAAAGGTTCTTTTTGCCTGGAATTGCAAAATAATTTTAAAAGTAACAAAAACATGAGCAAGAGTTTATTGGCCAGAATTATCAAGATAAACAATTACAGTAGATCTCTCTCTGCTCCCTTCCCTCTCCCTCTCAATATTTTTTATGAGAATTGGCTTACATGTACATGCTTATGGAGGTCAAAAAGTCTAGCCATCTGCTGTCTGCGGGTTGAACTGGAAAAGTCAATGGTATAATTATAATTTAGCCTGACTCCAAAATCCTGAGAACTAGAAAGAGGGATGGATGGTGCTATTATTTATCTCCAAGTTCAAAGCCAGAGAAACAAGAGCTCTGGTATCTGAGGCAGATGTTCATCCCAGCTCAAAAAGAGGGAACAAGAATTCACCTTTTGTCTACATTTTTGGATCCTGAATTGATTGGATGATGCCTTCCTATACTGGTAAGGATGGATCTTCTTAGTCAACTCACTTGAATGCTAATGTATCCCTAAAACATCTTCAGAGACACACTGAGAAATCATGTTTTGCCAGCTATCTTGACATCATTTAGCCCAGTAGGTTGGCATATAAAATTAACTGTCACAAAGAAATTCCTGATTGACAATCACTCTACAGTGGTTATCACAGAAGTGTTGGAAGGACAAAGTATGAATCAGTGAGAGAACCATCATATTATGGTTTCTGTTGTTATTCATCATATCTGCTTCTGAAAAACTTTCTTCAACTCTCAAGAATAGCCTTTTAGATATTAGATTAATAGGGCAAACTTTGAATTGGTTAAATGCATTTAGGTAATTATGTATACTAGTTGCTACAGATGTCGTGGTCATGTTTAAAGAAACTGAAATAGAGCTTCTTTCCCAGGGCTGAAGATGGCAGAGGGCAGGTCCTGGTGTTGGATGGCTGGAGCCATTTTTTGGGCCACCTAGCTGCCCTCGTGGCCAAGCAGGTGCTGCTGGGCCAGAAGGTGGTGTTCATGTGAGGCAAAGCCATCAACATTTCTGGCAATTTCTACAGAAATTCGTTGAAGTACCTGACCTTCCATCCCAAGCAGATGAACACAAATACCTCCCAGGGCCCCTACCACTTTCAGGCCCCCAGCCACATATTCTGATAAACCATGTGAGAAATCTTGCCCCATAAGACCAAGCAGGGCTAGGTGCCCTGGACTGCTTCAAGGTGTTTGATGGGATCCTGCCACCCTATGACAAGAAAAAACAGATGGTTATTCCTACATCCCTCAAGGTCATGTGTCTGAAGCCTACAAGAAAGTTTATCTACCTGGGGTTCTAGCCTCATGAAGTTGGCTGGGAGTACCAGTCAGTGACAGCCACACTGGAGGAAAAGAGAAAGCAGAAGGCCAAGATCCATTACCAGCAGAGAAGGCAGCTCATGAGGCTATGGAAACAGGCCAAAAAGAACGTGGAGAAAAAAATCAACAAATTCACGGAGGTCCTCAAGACCCATGTACTTATAGTCTGCGCCCAATAAAGACTTTATCAAAAAAAAAAAAAAAAGAAAGAAAAAGAAAGAAAGAAAAGAAAAGAAATTGAAGGGGGGGGGGGGACTTTTGACCAAGGAGACAATCTGTTGTTGTAGAAAAGATATAAGGATTTGGTAGTAGATAAACCTGAATTTGAATTCCTGCTGTACCAATATTTAGAATTGCTACCTTGAGCATGTAATTTAACTGCTTGAGATTTGTTTTACCATATGTAAGGATCAAAGAGTGGTACTTGGTAAAGTATTATTATTGTCCCAGCTTAATGGGAAAATGCTAATTTGATGTTTTCTTGATACTGATTAAGTGGACTGGACATTTAATTGTCCCAAAACTTGTGTGTTAGCATGATGTAACCAATGATAGCTGACATAATACACATCAAAAGAGGTTACAGAATTAATTGAAGTATCTCAATTGTAATGAACTTCTTTTAGGCTCTTAATGAATATTTTACTATTTTAAAATTTCTGTCCAAGTTGGAATATAACCAGATGGTCAGTGATGAAATTCAAATCCCAGCACTTCTCAGTATCTATACATGACAGCATTTTCACTTTCATTATCAGCTCTGCAGATTGGAATTAATAGTTTCACTTCTTTTAAGGGAAGCTATTTTGCCTTCATTTTTAATTATAACTCCACATCTGGATATTTCCAGTATACTTCTTGGGAGAACAATTTTTATGATTAACAAAATTTTTCTTCTACAATTTTTCCTTCAAGATTTGAACACGAACAGATGGTACATTTTCAATATCTTTTTTTTAAGATTTTTTTATTTTTTTGAACTGCATAGTTAGAGAGAGAGAGAGAGAGAGAGAGAGAGAGAGAGGGAGGGAGGGAGAATCTTTCCTCCGCTGATTTGCTTCCCAAATGACCTCAACCACTGGAGCTAGGCTGATCCAAAGCCAGGAGCCAGGAGCTCCCTAAAGGTCTCCAATGTGGGCACTTGGGCCATTCTCCACTGCTTTCCCAGGAGCATTAGCAGGGATCTGGATTTGAAATGGAACAGCCAGGACTTGAACCAGGGATATGGGATGCCTGCATGGCAGATAGCAGCTTTACCAGCTCTGCCATAGCACTGGCCCCTCCATATCTTTTCAAAGGTGTTTTGTATGTCTTTCATAGCAGAATCTAAACAGTGAATTTAACTTTGAAAGAGAAAACTGAAAACACTGAAAGAAAAAGAGACTGTATAGTTTCTAGTCTACATTAGTACTTCTTCCTTACAGGATATTTATTTTCTTCAGTTTAGTTGCATTCTTGGGATTGTGTGGCCTTTTTAAAACCTGAATGAAAATCTGAGTTCATGCACTATTTTTGATAGAAGCTTGAGATCACCTAAAGATTAATAGATTTTAAAAAACTAATTTTGCCTAAGCTATATTTTGAAATATGTATTCCAAATTTATGCAATATCATGGTTAATCTTTTGCATTAGAAATTTAGCCATGTTGCCGGTGCCGCGGCTCACTAGGCTAATCCTCCGCCTTGTGGGGCCAGCACACTGGGTTCTAGTCCCGGTCGGGGCGCCGGATTCTGTCCCGGTTGCCCCTCTTCCAGGCCAGCTCTCTGCTGTGGCCAGGGAGTACAGTGGAGGATGGCCCAAGTTCTTGGGCCCTGCACCCCATGGGAGACCAGGATAAGTACCTGACTCCTGCCATCGGATCAGTGCGGTGCGCCGGCGCCGGCCACGGTGCGCAGGCCGTGGCGGCCATTGGAGGGTGAACCAACGGCAAAGGAAGACCTTTCTATCTGTCTCTCTCTCTCACTGTCCACTCTGCCTGTCAAAAAAAAAAAAAAAAAAAAAAAAAGAAAAGAAAAGAAAAGAAAAGAAATTTAGCCATGTTTTTCATGGTTGCATGTGAAGACAAGTAAAGAAACATATTTTTGTCAATTAGTCCTTATTAACTTTTCCTGTATTACTTCACCTCCACCTCTCTATAAACTGCTTGAGGTTTTAAGTACTTGGCAAATTAAGTAGCTTGGATCCTTCTCCATTATACTAAGTATGTTCTAATTGTATACAAAGAACGCATAACATAGAATATATAAATACAAACCATGTCACAAGTTATGACTATGGTTGGCCCAAATCATTTCTGACTACAGGATGTCTGAGAGTCAGCATAGCCATTGTCCATTGGGCTTTCTAAGGCAGGCACAGGGTCTGCAACATTCCCTTAATAAAAACAACTTTAACCATCTTTCTTATTCCCTTAAATTCTCCAGACATAATGGATTGATAGACAATAAAGAAAAAGCTTCTTTCATTTAGTCTTTTAATTAGTCAGTAGACAGATACATATTGTTCCTGTATTATAAAATATAAGCTACAGAAGGACTGGGAAATTTCAAAATATTCCTAGGAAGCACCTTAGATATGGATCAGGGCAAAGGCAGTTGACAAAACTAATGATAAAAAGCTTTTATACACTTGCAGCTAACCTCAGTTTGTATTTCAGTATTACACATCATTCAGTGCTTCCCTGACCTTTCCTGGTTAGGATGTTGCCTCTCAAATTTTAAAACTCCTCAAAGGGATTTATGTGTTTGTGAGTTTATCTCCCTTACCATAAGCCCCACAGGAAGAAGACTGTAGTTTTAATCCTTCAATCTCTTGAACCCAACACCATACCTAGGGAATAGTAGGCACTCAATCAATATTTGCAGAGTTGATTTGAATTTTCAAGTGGAGCATCATTTCCTGTCTCTTCTGAATACTATTAAGTCATTCTGTCAGTGGTTATACTTCCCACCTTCTGGTGACTTGGAAATATTTCTGTTCAATGGAACTTTAAATCCTTCCCTGGAACATTGTATCTTCAAAATGTTGAAGTTATGATGCTGGTGGCTTTCATTTCTAATAGAAGGAACGGTATTTAATGGGCCAAGTATTGCTCTGCACATTCATTCCACGAGATTGCTTTTAATTCCATTTTACAGATAAGGAAACCAAGACTGTATGGAACTTTTTGCCCAAAATCTCAGAGCCAGTAATATGGAGAACCAGTATATAAAGTGGAGTCCGTCTGACTGTGATATTCATGCTATCAAACATTTTTCTGTATTGCCATCATACTATTTGCTTTTGTGCATGCTAGAATATCATTCAATGCTTTAAAAATATGGTTCGTTACATTGTTTCCTTTATTCTTTTAAAACCTTTCAAGTAATTTAAGACAAAATTTTTGCCCTCCACTATTTCAAAAACATTTGCCATAGTGCTGGTCCTTTTAACACCAACAGATATGTTTTCCATTTTACTGTGTCAATTTAGTAAATAATGATGGTTGGGATTATCACAAAGTCTTGTAAAAGCAGTACTGACTTTATTATCCGCCTTCAATTCAGCATTTTAAAAACTATTATTGAAAATGAATATGAAATTAGTTGTGTGGTCAGAGAAATTTGTTGATCATGGTTATGTTAAGTGGCCTTCCATTTCTACACTGATTTTGAGTTTCCTTAGGACTTTAAAGTTAAAATGCTTGCATAAGTCTGAAGATGCTTATGCATAATTTTAAAAAATTTAAATTTCTTTTTCTTCAATCTAAATATCACTTTCCCATTTATATTTTAACATTCTGCTTATAAATTATAATTAAACATTTTTTTAAATTTTGAGGCAAACCCATCAATTTTAGACTGGATAGGCTAAAGATAAAATAGTCCAATCTTAAACAAAAAATTCTTAACTGAGATAACTTATATCGATGACTAATATCAGACCATAGCTTCACTTGAAATTAACATTTTCTTCAAAAATTGTCTATAATAATATTAACTTTCCTCTGAAAAGTAAGAATGTTTGTATTTTAATCTGGTTTGTATTTTGACTTTGGGTGGAACAAATCATTCTGAGTATCATGTGTATGAATAGTTTGTGATCCTCTAAATGCCATTGTTATGAAAATAAGATGACTATATTAGGTAAATATAATTATATATATAATTAGAAGGGCCAGAGAATACATGTTTTCATAGAAGTTGTCTCATGGTGCTCTTGTTTCTGTGAACTTTAAACATTCTGCCCAAAGGATTTACAGAGAACCCAGAGAACACAGATACTCCAGCATGAAGATACACAGCATTCATTTTGGAGACACGGACCATTTTTACATCACTTCATTTCTGCTCACATGCTGCTGAGTGTAATAAAAGAAGCAAAATAAGAAGCTCAATGGGAAAAACTCAGTCTTTTCAATTCATTATATATATTTTTTTATTTAGTAAGTATAAATTTCCAAAGTACAGTTTATGGATTACAATGACCTCCCCCCCCCCCATAATTTCCCTCCCACTCACATCCATCCCATTTCCCGCTCCCTCTCCCATTCCATACACATCAACATTCATTTTCAATTATCTTTATATACAGAAGATTGATTTAGTATATATTAAGTAAAGATTTCATCAGTTTGCACCCACACAGAAACACAAAGTGTAAAATACTGTTTCAGTACTAGTTATAGCATTAGTTCACGTTGGACAACCCATTAAGGACAGATCCCACATGAGAAGTAAGTACACAGTGACCCTGTTGTTGATTTAACAATTGACACTCTTGTTTATGGCATCAGTAATCTCCCTAGGCTCTAGTCATGAGTTGCCAAGGCTATGGAAGCCTTTTCAGTTCGCCGACTTTGATCTTATTCCGACAGGGTCATAGTCAAAGTGGAAGTTCTCTCCTCCCTTCAGGGAAAGGTACCTCCTTCTTTGATGGCCCCATTCTTTCCACTGGGATCTCACGCACAGAGATCTTTCATTTAGGTCTTCCTTTTTATTTTTCCAGAGTGTCTTGGCTTTCCATGCCTGAAATACTCTCATGGGCTCTTCAGCCATATCTGAATGCCTTAAGGGCTGATTCTGGGGCCAGAGTGCTATTTAGGACATCTGCCATTCTATGAGTCTGCTGTGTATCCCGCTTCCCATGATGGATCGTTTTCTCCCTTTTTGATTCTATCAGTTAGTATCAGCAGACACTAGTCTTGTTTGTGTGATCCCTTTGACTCTTAGACCTATCATTATGGTCAATTGTGACCTGAAATTGATCACTTTGACTAGTGAGATGGCATTGGTACATGCCACCTTGATGGGATTGTATTGGAATCCCCTGGCACGTTTCTAACTCCACCATGTGGGGCAAGTCCTATTGAGCATGTCCCAAATTGTACATCTCCTCCCTCTCATATTCCCACTCATATATTTAACAGGGATCACTTTTCAGTTAAAATTTAAACAACTAAGAATAATTGTGTGTTAATTACACACTTCAATAGTACTAGAACAAAAAAAAATACTAAAAGGGATAAAGTATTACATATTTTGAATAAGCTGTGATTTATCCAAGTATTTGATGTTAGAAATAATCATCTTAGCACTGAAGGGGTTGAATCAAGTATTTGGACTGGTAGTTTTCTTCTAATCATACAGGTTAAGAGATATCATCAATAGTTAATAAGAATTGGATTTACTAAAAACATTTTAAAAGTAAGGCTTCAAATTCCAGTCTGATCTCAGATCACTCCAGGTCACTGAAACAGGAGAGTAAGCAGGAATTTCTCTTATTTCTATGGATCCGGGACCACTGGATACTGTCTTTCTCTGATTCCTCTTTGTACATTTTGCCAATGTTATTCTCCTAGTGTAAGTTTTAAGGATGGACACATACACACATACACACACACACACAATAGCAGTGGTGAGAATCTTCCAACTGGTGGACACTTTCAGGCTTGTAGGAGAAGAGTTCATTATTATTAGGTTAGAATGTGTTTGTTGTAGTTGTTGTCATTATTATTATTACAGTCCCCTGGGATAGAGAACAGTTCATTTAACTCAGTCATGTGTATATTTTTAAATACATTTTTGCAAATGTAATTTTAAAGAAATAAAATATAGAGTATGTGTGAGTTTTGGAAACTTTTAGCAATCCGGGACAGCATTTTAGGCTGTCCTCATCCAAGATAGCATGAAAAGCCATCAGAAGTATAGGCCTGCAGGAACTGGCACTTCCACTTACTTTATTACTGCTTACTTCTGCCTTCCTGATCTCTATCAGGCACCATCACTAGATCACAGTCTGTCTTGCACAGGGGTTTATAGCCAGGGATAATACCATCACCATTGTGCTTTTTAGAGATGTTTGTTATGCTCTGTTTGCTCTGATGACTGGGGAAAGCTATTCACTTTCAGTGAGAGGAAGCCAGTAGATGCTAAGTGTTCAGCAAGGTTATGAGGCAATCATATATGATTGTCTGCCCAAAATGTCAGTAGTACCCCCATTAAGAAACACTGGGACTCTTGAATTGTAAACCGTGTTTTGGGCTAAGTTAGATTTGCCATTTAGAAAGGTTATCTTCAGTTCTAACAATCTACATCAGACTCAAGTCAATGATCAGGATATGGTATCCCTTATTTAATTTCAGCTTGAGAAGAGAGGAATATTTGGCAAAAAGAAATTCAGGAAATACATTTTTCTTATTGTACCCCTTTCCTTTCTTGAATAAGCTGCCCCTAAGAACATGAGTTAGGTGGACTTAAGAATACCTGTTTTCCTAAATGTTTCCAGCTACAAAAGTGAAGCCACCAAAGTAAGAAAAATGAATATTAGTAACATTTATGTTATTGCCCAGCTGTATTGTGGGAGAGTGTTGCCCCATTCACAGAACACAGCATCTATATAAAGAAAAATTTAAAGAAAAGATTCTTAACTGAGGGGAACTATAAAATGGCTACTTTATTTTTTATAAAGGATCTAATCACTTGCATAGGGTGAATTTCTATTTTTAATAAAGTATCCAAGTATGGTTAGGGATGGCAAGAAAGAACTATAGAAAATCAAAATTTTCAAACCACAGGGGATCGGAGGAATAATGGAGAAAAGTAACAGAAATAGCAACCAAATTGTACACCTGTCAGTTAATTAAGGATTTGAGATTTATCATCACATACTGATCTATTTTAGGAGACTCTAGTTTCCATTCATCTCACTTTAGGTTAAAAAAGAAAGATAAAATAATATATTCAATTTTCATCCATTCCAAAAACAAAAATATAGTTTCTGATTTGGATTCCATCTGACATGTATTGTGCATTTTACGTAAGTTTCCCAGATGGGTATTTTATATATTTATTTATTTTCAACTTATTTATTTAAGTGACAGAGATACACCTAGAGAGAAACAGATACACAGAAAGCAGAGAGTTCTCATCCACTGGTTCACTCCCCAAATGCCTGTAATGGCAAGCATTGGACCAGACTGAAGGCATGAACCAGGAATTCAAACCAGGTATTCCATAAAGGTGGCAGGAACCAACTGCCTAAGCCATCAACCTCTGCCTCTTAGGGTTTGCATTCTAAGGATGCTGGGGTCAGGAGTCCGAGCCAGATAGTGAACCCAGATATTCCAATGTGGAATGTGATCCCAGCATCTTAATTGCTAAGTGAAATGCCTATCCTTAGAACAGGACTTTTTTTTAAAATGCATTAAAGAGTTCAGTATAAGTAAATCTATTCAATGTAAAACTTGAAAAACCTAACTTCACGGTTAGAGTATAGTGATTGAGTCAGCATGTGGGACACCTGTTTCCCATGTCAGAATTCCTTGTTTGAGTCTGGGTTCCTTCTTTCAGTTCCAGATTTCTGCTGATGTGCAGGAGGGAGTCAGTGGGCCATGGCCTAAGTACTTTGGTCCTTGCCACCAATGTGGGATACTTTGATTTCTAGCTCCTGGATTAATCTGGGCAGCCTGGCTGTTGTGGTCATTTGGAGGGTGATTCAGAGTATGAAAGATCTCTGTCTTTCTCTCAGCTTCTCTCTGTCACTCTGCCTTTCAAATAAAATCAAAGAAATTAAAAACATAAACCAAAAACTGTTTATTAAAAAAAACCCTAGCATCACACTTTTTATCTATATTTTTATTGAAATAGTGTCTTCAAACAAGATCCTCCAGAAAAAATGATATACCAAAAATCTGAAATTATACCTGCAAATTATTGTTAGAAATGCTTTCATATTCCAAAATGCAAGATAAGAAAAAATTGAACTATTTTCTTTTAATACCCTTAACTGGATTTTTTGTTAGAAAAAATGAAGTGCCAAAGGTTTCTGAAATGAATAAGCATTCATTTTATCTGAGTTTCTAAAGATGCATCTTAGATTATTTTCAAAACCAAGTCTTACAGCCTATTGTCAAGAGAAGATAATAGCAGATTTTGCAAATGTCAAGGAAAAGGTCAGTTCTGGCACATTCATGTCCAGGTCTGACCAACAGACACTTTGTAATTTTTGTTGTCCTCAACTTATTCCCTAACACTACTAGGTTAGATGGAAGATAGGGTGACAAATTCTATACTTCAAGTGTGTTGCGCTTTTATTTTTAAAGTGTTGTTACATTCCTCATACTATTATATATCATTACATCTGGCTTAATAAAATGTAAACTCCATTAGATTTTTATATCTTTGTAACTCTAATACTAGAATGTGCTTTGCTTAGTGGTAGGTGCTCAACAAATGTTTGCTGAATGGATAAATGATTCATTTCTTTAATTATTTCACAATGCAAATCCAAAGATAGTAAATTATTAAAGGAGTATGAACCATATGGATTTTTTATGTGCACTATCCTCACACTCAACCAATAGGAGTACATCAAACATTCTGAACACTCTTAAATACTATACATAAGAAGGTTAAACTTAAAACTTGAGCTTTGCCCATGTCCTAAGCTTCTTGAATGTCTTGCCTATTACATAGGAGATAAGGTTTATATAATACCATTCATTTGTTCAATAAATTTTCTCATAAATATAAGTAACAGCAAGGCAATACACATACCCTTTAATCATTTTATATATATGCTAAATAGAAAGGTAGAAAACATGTCCTTCAAAAAAATTGAGGACAAAGTAACCTTGTCTCAGGCTGGTTTTGCTCTAAACTTGTGTTCCATTTGATTTTTGGGCAGATGGCTGACTGACACAGGAAGGGGTTCTGAAATAAGCCACCAGGATGACTGGGTACTTTAATGACCATGTGTCCATAGGGATTCCCAGCTGGAAGTGATTGATGTTTAGAGGGAGCTCTCAATTCTACTGAAGCTGTTTCTGTTTTGTAGGTAGAGGTGAGCCTGTTTTGCCCTCTGCTGACTTTTTCTTGCCTGTTTCCTTAGTTAGGCTTCAGGTTGTCCTCATGTAGCCTCCTGGTGATTTATTTCTCCTGCACTTGGCATCTTCATTCATTCTTATTCACTATAACTGCTACACTGTTTCTTTGTCCCAAGTGAGTCATAGTATGATTCTTGTGCTTTTTTAAAAAAACACTTTATGGTATTGTTATTTTTAATATGTTTGTTAAAAGAAGTTTGCTATTTTTCTAGGTTGTCATTGATTTGAAATATTTCTAGAGACATGTTAGTATATATTATGTTAGGCTATGTTTTTGTCTATTTGAGTACCAGAATTCACTGCTACAAGGAATAAGTTAGAAATAGAGGGGCCTGATATTTTTTAAAATATTTTAATAAAAATATTTTGTAAACTTCATAGATTTAATACTTTGTAGTCAATGGAAAGTGGTCGTTCATTGCTTATTGTAGATGACAGAAAAGAATCTGAGACACAGTCATTCAGTTGTAGGAATAATAATAACAGTGACTGACAATTGACCTTCTAGCCTTAAAATCCAGTACTTTCTGCTACACACAGAGAGACTTACTCTCTGCCTTCTTTGTTTAAGATTTATTTGAAACGTAGAGAGCAGGAGAGACAGACAAAGAGAGAGGTCTTCAATTGTCTGGTTAACTATTCAAATAACTACAACAGCTGCGGCTGGGCCAGGAGCCAGGAACTCCATCCAGGTCTCCCACATGACTGGCAGGGACTCAAGTACTTGCGTCATTACCTGCTACCTCCCAGGCACATTAGCAAGGGGCTAGTCAAAAGTGAAGTGACCAGGTCATGAACTAGCATTCAGATAGATATAGGATGTGGGCATCCCAAGCAGCAGCTTCTTTTGCAACGCCATGCCTGCCCTCCTGCCTTCTATAATATCAAAACCATATTGTATTTTCCTAATCATATTAGAAATATATATGTTCCCTAACCCTGTCTTTTGACATATTCATAATTAGAAAGCACACACACACACACAGTTTTCCCTGATCTGTGATAATAGAGTACCTAAAAGGTAATGAATATGAAATCAACATTTTGAGATTTGATGACTGTTTGAAGCCCTTATCTCGACTGTTGAAGAACAGTTTTGTTTTTTTTTTTCATACTCTGTTGAACCCTTTACTTAGTGTAGGGTTAATCTTATGAGTATAAAGTAAACTGAAAATAGATTGTAAAAATTAAGACTGGGAATAGGAGAGGGAGAAGGAAGAAGTGTGGGAGTGTGGGCAGGAAGGAAGGTAAGGTAGGAACTATTCCTGAATCCATATACATGAACTACATGAAATTTATATACCTTAAATAAAATTACAAAAAAAAACCCCTCTCCTCCTATGTGCCCTTACTAACTGCTGTGTCTTGAATACATAAGCTTAAATGCCCTTTGTACCTATTGTTTTGTCATGTAAAACTATCTTGAGCTATCAAAAAGTTATGTATTTCTGGAAGCCAGCAGTTATCTTATGTTTTGTAATAGCTCATAGTATCAAATATATGATACTATATTTTTTGGTTACCTGGTATTTGGTATTTTGAGTAGTCTACTATGGAACTAGAAGCTTCATGACATTTATGAGGCACTAGGTGTGTTCTGGAGTCATGAAGGGATCGGTTTATACTTTCTAATTGACTTATAGCCATTATAATGACTAAATGATGCCCAAAGAAGTCCATGGCTATTACAGATATTTTCTGAAAAGCTAGGGAAATCAGACATATAGCCCAAGGGAGGACAAGTATAACTTGTTTTGCAGAGGATTCATTCTCATTATTTTGTGAGAAACTGTACATTCCTGCTGATTAACAGGGAAGATTTTGCAATTTCATATTTACAAGTATAATTCTGCCTCACAACAACACACTGATTTTTGCCTCTGATCTCTGGAAAAACTGGAATTCTAATTCTTACTCTGTCATTGAGTGGCAAATATCAGGCTTTAGCATAGTGAATGCATCATTCAATAGATTATCATGTATTCTTCTAAATCCCTGTAGAAAATCATGACCCATGAGCTCAATTGGCTTATTTTTCTTTTAGAAAAGATCTTCCATCTCCATGATGACTGAGTACAATTTATTTTCTTATCAGCCAGCATAATGACATGGCAGCTTGTTGTATTAAAAAGAGCTATTTAGATTAGCTATGTGTTCTGGGCAAGTTTCTTGCCTCATTTTAAAAGACTTCATCTAAAATAGAGAATTCTGAAAGTGTCAAGGAATAAAAAAACTCATGAATTTGGAAGTGAAAAGGAAAAGGAAATATGACTTTTCTTCTACTTTTATTGAGGTCTGTTTGTTTCCTCTTTTAGATACTGTATGAGAACAATAATGAGAGAAAGTAAATTATCTTCTCCCTTAGTGATGATGAGAGGTAATAATAGCAAAAAAAAAAAAAAAAAAAGATAATTATGGAATGGGAAGCACCATGTGACCATGTGGTGAAAGAAGGTAAGACCTTGATGTTCACAGTTGACAAAGTATCATCTATAGTATTTGGGTTTTTTCCAGAACATAAAATTTATTTTGGGGCCAAAGATCTGGAACACTAATATGCCATTTAGTCATGTATACAAGCTGTATCCTCCCTACAACTGAGATGTTCAGTACTCATATTCTAAATCTTCTTCCGATGTGGTCTCGTTTATTTCTGTGAATTAGTTATCATTTATTTACCAGCTACTTCAAATTTCTATGTTCTATCAAAACACCTGACCTGCATATTGATTGCCTTGCCAACATTTTGATGTTGATGTCCCACAAGGCAATTGTGCTGGCATAGTTAATTAAGCCACTGCTATAGGCACCTGTATTCCGTATCAGTATGCCAATTTGAGTCTCAGCTACTGTGCTTCCAATCCAGCTTTCTAATAATGTATTCTGGAAGGCAGTAAATGAAGGATGAAGTGTCTAGTCCCCTGCCACACATGTAGGAAATCCAGGTGAAGTTTCTACCTGGCCCAGCCCTGGTTTTTGCAGGCATCTGGGGAGTGAACCAGCAGATGTACGACATCTCCCTCACTTGCTCTCTTGTCCTTCCTTTCAAGTAGATGAAAACAAATAAATAAACCTTAAAAACAAAATCTTCAAATGTATTTGTTTTTATCATTGATAATGCCCCTCCAATGTTTTCCATCTCAGGGGTTGGCCCTGCCATTTGACATTTGATCATGCTAACTACAATGACTTATCTTTCTCTCTCACCACCTTTCCATAATCAATTTTAGACTTTTAAATATTTATTGGATGTTGTATTTTCATTTTATCTCTCTTGCTATTAGTTTAATTCAAGTCATCACCAACCTTACATGAGCTGCTAATCTCCATGTGATAACCTCATATACCTCATATAAGTTTTAGGGGGGTGGGGAGAGAGAGAATATTCTTTAAATTATTTTAAAAGATTCCAGTAAAATATTAAATAAAATCCATGAGAGTGGACATCAAAGGAAATGTTTTCAGCATTTCTCCACCTGGTATGATGTTGCCAGTGGATTTGTCATATTTAATGTTTATTATCTTTCTATAATTATTTTGTTCAGGATTTTTATCATGAATGAATGTTGAATTTTATAAAATACTTTTTCTGAGTCTATTGTAATGATCATACTTGTGTGATTTATAGCTTTCATTCTGTTTCTATGTTGTGTTACATTTATTGATTTGCATATGGTAAACCTTCTCTTCATCCTTTGGATAAATCCCACTTGAATTTGGTGAATGATCTTTATGATGTGCTGTTAGACATGATTTGCTACTTTTGTTTAGAATTTTTTAATCTATTTTCATCAGGAAGATTAGTCCAGTTTGTTTTTTTTTTTCAGTATGGCCTTGTTTGATTTTGGTACATTAATGCTGGCATTATTGAATTAATTTAGAAATGTTCTATCTCTTTCAGTTTTTTGAAATAGTTTGAAAAAATTTATTAATTCTTACCTAAATTTTGGTAGAAATCAGAACTTAAGCAGTCTTGGCATGGGCTTTTCTTTGTTGGAAAAATTTTTATTACAGATTCAGTCTCAATATTCATTATTCTTCTGTTCAGGGTTTTTATATCTTCATGGTTCAATTTTTCCAAGTTACATGATTCATCCATTGCTTCCAAGGCTTTCCAGTTTGTGGCATTAAATTGTTCAGAATGGCATCTAATGATTCTTGTATTTCTGTTGTATTAGTTCTTATCCTTATAAATGTTTAATGTTATTTCTTTGGTTCCTCATTTTTACTGGATTGTTAATGAATTTTTTCCCAAAAATGAACATTTTTCATTATATTGTAATTTTTAAACCTCTATTTTATTTATTTTTGCTCTAATTTGCATCATTTTTTTTTTTACTTCTACTAACTTTGTGTTTGGTTTGTTTTTACTTTTCCACATCTTTGAGATGTATCTTGGATTGTTTATCTAATATTTTTTTATTTTCTTTTTTGATGCAGGAGCTTATTGCTGTAAACTGCCTTTGCTATAATCTATAGTTTTGGTATATTGTGTTTGCATTTTTATTTGTTTCATAACATGTTTAAATTTCTTTTTGATTTATTCAGTGACTTATTGGTTATTCAGAAGCATGAGTTAAGTCTCCATATATTTGTATAAGTCCTAGAGTTTCTTTTGTTAATGATTTCTTTTTTTTTTTTTTTATTTTTTTGACGGGCAGAGTGGACAGTGAGAGAGAGAGACAGAGAGAAAGGTCTTCCTTTGCCGTTGGTTCACCCTCCAATGGCCGCCGCGGCCGGCGCGCTGCGGCCGGCGCACCGCACTGATCCGATGGCAGGAGCCAGGAGCCAGGTGCTTTTCCTGGTCTCCCATGGGGTGCAGGGCCCGAGCACCTGGGCCATCCTCCACTGCACTCCCTGGCCACAGCAGAGGGCTGGCCTGGAAGAGGGGCAACCGGGACAGAATCCGGCGCCCCGACCGGGACTAGAACCCGGTGTTCCGGCGCCACAAGGCGGAGGATTAGCCTAGTGAGCCGTGGCGCCGGCCTTTTGTTAATGATTTCTGACTTTCTTCCATTATAATCAAAAAGGTGTGAATTGATTTTGATGTTTTTTAATTTATTAAGACATTTTGTGGCTTAATTGAGGCTGTGTTATAGATAATGTTTTATGTACTGATAAAAAAATATATATTCTGAAGCTATTCGATGAAATGTTCTGTAGACCCCCTTAAAGCGTAATATAATTTAACTGTGATGTTTCTTTGTTGATAGTTTTTGTCTGGGTAATCTGTCCATTGCTGAAAATGGAGTGTTGAAATTTCCCACGATTATTGTATTGGAACTTATCTCTCCCTTTAGATCTAATGCTTATTTCAAACAAATATAATGCAGGGTACTCTGGAATTAGGTGTATATAAATTTATAGTCATTTTATTTCCTATTTAATTGACCTCTTATCATTACATGGTGACTTTGTTACTTTCTATAATTTTTGTCTTTAAATCTGTTTTGGCTAATATAACAATGTTTTTTTAAATGTCATGGAGAATGAGATAAAAAATAAGTTTATTTTTGTACAAAACTTCAAAATCCATGAATATGAGTATAGCTGTTCCTGCTTGCTTATGGTTTTCATTTGCTTATAAATTCCTTTTCCATACCTTCACTTTCAGCTTATTTGTGTCTTTATTGAAAAGTGAGTTTTGTTGGCAGCATATCATTGGGCTTTGATTTTTTTGTGTTTTTTTGTTTGTTTGTTTGTTTGTTTTGCTTTTTAAATCTGTTAACCTATCTACAGCTTTGATTTGGAGAATTTAGTCCATTTACATTCAGGTCTTTTATTGGTAAGTAAAGACTGCTATGATTTGTTAATTACCTTTTGTTAGTTTTTGAATACACATTGTTCTTTTCTTCCTGTATTGTTGTTCATATTTGTGCTTTAGTGATTTCCTGTATTGATAAATTGAATTCTTTTTTTATTTCTCTTTTATATATCTGCTCTTGTGAGTTTACTTGTATGAATCTTCATGATAGTAGGTTTCTTTCCTTTGCCTGTAGATGCAGGACTTCCTTAAGCATCTTATAGAAAGCCAGAGTTTGATTGTCCTGGAAATTTTTTATTTCTTCTTCATTTATGAAAGATAGCTTTGCTGGATTTAGTATTCTTGTTTGTAAGGGTTTATTTGTTTATTTGTTTTCCCTTTCAGACTTTAAAATATGCCATTCCATTTCCTATTGGCCTGTTATGACTTTTGATGAGAATTCTGCTGTTACTCTAATACTCTAATAATTTAAATATTACTTAAAACATTTCTCTTATGAGTTTTAGAATTCTCTTGGTGTCATCCTTTGGATAGTTGGACTATACGTGTTGCACTGAGCATCTTGTTGGTCATGCTTCTTTAGGATTCTATAGACAGCTTGTATTGAATATCCATTATTTCACAAGATAGGTGAAGTTTTCAGTTATTATGCCATTGTCTGATCAAGATGTCTCAAAAGATCTGTTTCAAGATAAGAGTGTCTTCCTTCTGTGTGATCTGGTCTGTTTAGGCTTTCAACTATCTATATTTGACTTATTGAGTTCTTCATTTCCAAGATTTCTATTAGGTTGTGTTTCAAAATCTCTATCTCTGTCAAATTACTCATTTGTATTATTCATTCTTTTTCTAATTTCATTAAACTGTATTCTCTTGTATGTCTTTGAATACCCTTATAATTGTTCCCTTGAATTCTTTATCAGAAATTTGGCCAGCCTTTTTTTCTTTTAGTCTGTTACTAAGTGTCATCATGTCTTTTGGGGTTATCACATTACCTTGCTTTTTCATACTTCTTGAGGCCCTACATTGAGCTTTTTGCATCTGAAGAATCAACGTCTGTATTATTTTCAAAGGGCGACTTTTTTGATAAATGGCTTTTTCTGTAAGATTTTTGGGTTTTAGTTTATTAGGCTCCTTAGCTTTCATTACAGTTGGGTACTATAATGTAGTCTCCCTATAAATTCTTCTTTAATCAATGGCAGCAGCAGTGGTGGTGTGAGACACTTCTCTTAGTCTCAACAGAGGTACATGTATCTTGATAGCAGCCGTTGGGGTGGGGCCAGAATTTTGGGTGCACTAACCCTCAGTTTGGTGTGGCTGAGGCCATAGGAGTGCCAGCCTGGAGTCCCAGAAGAGCACATGGGGACATGATTGAGTCTTAGTAACTATAGCCCAAAGTCTCACAGGGGCAGGCAGATGCCTGTGCTGCCAGCAAAAGGTTCCTATGATATGTATTTTCACTCATCTACCATTTCTTATTACTAGAAGGCACTATTGTCTCCATGTTAGGCTACCTAGCACTAAGGAAAGAATAGAGTGGGCAATCATATGAGTACAACAAGCTCTAAAATGGTAGGTCACACAGTCCATCAAACTCAAAGCAACACAGTCCATTAAAACCAAAACAGCATAGGGGTATGGCAAAGGCCTGTGCTTCTGTTGGAGACCTGTTACTAATGTAGACTGATGGTCAGGAGGCTGGTGAAATGAGCCACAAATGCTGCTGGTTGAGATATAAGTCCAATCGACAAGCGTCGCAGGTCTCCATTTACCACCAGGGCAAGTCTAGAGTCTCTGGCTTGGGGACAGAGGCCATTGAAATCTTCTCAGTGTGGGTTTTTTTTTTTCCCAGGCAGAGTGGACAGTGAGAGAGAGAGACAGAGAGAAAGGTCTTCCTTTGCCGTTGGTTCACCCTCCAATGGCCGCCAAGGCCAGCGCGCTGCAGCCGGCGCACCGCACTGATCCGATGGCAGGAGCCAGGTGCTTCTCCTGGTCTCCCATGGGGTACAGGGCCCAAGCACTTGGGTCATCCTCCACTGCACTCCCTGGCCACAGCAGAGAGCTAGCCTGGAAGAAGGGCAACTGGGACAGAATCCGGTGCCCCGACCGGGACTAGAACCCGGTGTGCCAGTGCCACAAGGCGGAGGATTAGCCTAGTGAGCCACTGGCACCGGCCCCTCAGTGTGGGTGTTTAACAACTCATCACTGAGTTACAAGATATAGACCTGTACTCACTTCCATGTCCCACTTCAGGGGCTGGAGTCTTGTTCCTTGCTTCTGCCCAGAGTTGGAAGGGTGATGAAGGCAGCCTCTTGGTTACGTAGGCTGACACTAAACTGAGTTAAATCTAAATCTTGCAAGCACAGGGTCTTGCACTATCTTGTAAATGAACACCAGTCCCATGTGTGTCTGATGGTAAGGCAGGCTGACACAGTCTATTCCATCAGGTCTCTGCCTTATGATGGGTCAGGTCTAGAGTCTCCACCTGCAAGTACTAAGCTTGCAAAAGGAGCCTTTCTGGCTTTTTCTGCTGCTGAGTCTTACCACAGTTGTCCTAGCACTGATCATCAAGGTCAAGTCCTGTGCTCGCTTTCTTGCACTTCCAATAGGCTAGAGTCAAATTGGGATAGTAATGGTGGAGGCAGCCCTTTGGCTACCTGGCTCGGGGTTCTGAAGCTTTGTCTGCAGAGACTGGCCTGGAAGTAGTGGCTGCTGCGGCCATATCTAGCATTGTATTTCACTGTAGTAGTCCTAGTACTAATTTTCAAGTCTAAAGTCTGGGAATAATTCACTTTCCTTCCCTCAAGTTGTAGGAATGGAGTCTCTCTTCAACCACACTCTTTGGAGCTAAGGAAGCAGTCTCTCCTTTCTGCCTTCTTCAATGCATCTCTCTTATTATCATACTAAAACCAGGCACTGTAGTCTCTCCTGTAGCTTCCTAAGCTCTTATGAAGGTGGTTTGTTGCATGAATAGCTGTTAAAATTGTTGTCTCTGTAGGGAGATGAGCATTTTACTGAGTTGCCATTTTGTACTGCCTCCAGGTAGTTCATTTTTATTCATTTGTCAACTTAATTCACACTTCTTCGGGGAAAACTTTCCTTGACTATCCACTAACTACACATATCCACAAATTCTGTATTGTATGTTCTCAGAGTCCTTTGCACTTTTCTAATTTTATTCTCTGTAACTTTTAAGCTTGATAAAACTCAAGACCAGCTATTTCTTGAAATTTGCTCTATATTTGCTATTTCTAGCACAGTTCCTGTTGTATATAATAGGCAACACCATAATGTACATTGAATTACATTTGTATGACATTTACAGTTAGTCTATTTACAGCTGTCTTTCCAAACATATGTCACCCCCTATTTTGGTCCATTCTCTTTCTATAAAAGCCTATCACATAAAGGTGATCCCTCATGGAATCCTTTGATTTCACTAATAACCTAATATGCCACATGCCCCAATAATTTTTTTCAGTAAACCAACTGAGAAAACTGGCAGTTGTGGTTAGACTGTTGAGACAAATAATTTACATCAGGCCTCTTTTTTGTAGGGAAAAAATGACAGAGAATACCAAATTTTAGGTTCCCATGGGGTTTTAACCTCCATTTTTAAACTTTTACTTTGACATTTTCTTTGATCTTTATATACAAGGTCATTAAGGTGAAGGATGGTGTGTTTGGGATTTGACTGTCATGATCAATGATCTAGCTCCATATCTTGGGGACTGTCGTTACCATTGGGAATCCCTCATTTCTCACTTGATCTCATAATTTTATTCAGATGAGCAATAGTTGGCTTACCCATACATTGTTAAGGTTTAAGTTAATTTTTATGGAAAAGATGGTTAAAGAGCCCAAAGGCTAAATGTCATTCAATGGACCTCAACATATTTTTTAAAGACTTAATTATCTCTCTTAACATTTTTATTTATTTTTTGTTTTACTTTAAAGAGAAAGAGAGAGGGAAGGAAGGAGGGAGGGAGGGGAGAGGGGAAGGGTGAGGGAGAGAGAAAGAGAGAGAGAGAGGAAACTAAGAGAGATCTTCTACCAGTGGGTTGACTCCTCAAATATCCACAGCAGTCAAGGCTAGACCAAACCAAAGCCAGGAGACTAGGAGACTGGAACTCAATCTGAGTCTCCCATATTGGTTGTGGGCTCCCAAGTACTTGAGTCATCATCCGTTGCATCCCAGGATGTGTACTAATACGAAGCTGGACTAGAAGTGAAGGAACAAGGACTCAACATATTTTAATTCTAAGGGAAAGAGCAGAGGTGCTATGACTTTATTGAAGATGGTAAAAAATCACATGTAAAGATCTAGGATGAGTAACTCTTTCTCATCTCTTCAAGAAATCATTATTCTGTCATGTAGAACTGATATTCACATACCCAGATGTCCAATTGTGTTGTCCTTTCAAGGCTTTGATAAAGACATTAGTAACTAATTTTAGTTTAATGACTTGTCATAATACTTAGTGGATTAGAATAGAACAAACTTATTACCTTGTATTTCTTAGGGAAAAGAAAAGATGAGTCTTACAGGGATAAAATCAAGGTACCATCAATTCTTCTAGAGGTTCTTGGAGAAGATACATTTCTTTGCCTTTTTTAGCTTTTAGAGGCTTTCTGCACCCCTTGACTTTTGGCCCCTTTATCTATCTTCAAAGTGGACCACTCCCACCTTTGCCTCTTTTATTTTCTGATTCTGACTCTCCTACCTCCCTCTTATAAATACCCCTGTGATCATAAAAGGCTCACCTGGATAGCCCAGGATAATGATAATCTTCTCAAATTAAGCTCCTTAACTTAATCACATCCTGAACTCCCTTTTGTCATGTAAGATTCAAAGGTTCTGACAATTAGTACATGGACATGCTTTCAAGAGGCCATTATTCTGCCTGACACAGTGAAATAGATCTAACAATTGTGAATTTCTAAAAATCTGAATTTAATTCCCAAAACAAGTTACATGTGTCTTTTCTTGGTGGCTTACTTAAGGTCTGATTTTTCCCACATAAAAATTACAGATGTATATTGTAGCTGCTTATTATCAGCCTCTTTAATCAAGTTCCTATCTTTGCTCAAATTTAAAGGATAATAATTTGTTAGCCTAAGTTAGATCTTTGATTTCATGCAAATTACCTTGTGATGCTGTGAAGAGAATAAGACTTCAAAAAATCTGAGACTATGAATTCCATACATACGTATGAAATTTTATTATAGTTGACTAATAAAACAGTGAAGATAGGAGGATTGGGGGAAACTTTGTATGAGCCCACTCAATTTTCAAGATACAACCTAAATGTTATCTCTGTTATGAAATCATTGCCACTCTCCTTAGATAGAACCAGGCACTAACCACTTCCACTTAGCTATGATGGCATCATGTGCACAACTGTATTATAGTGTTTCCCACATTGATATATTGATCTGTTTATATGAGTAGCTCCCTGTATGATCCTCAAGGGCAAGCAGCCTGTTCCATCTTTCTGAGTACTGATGCTTCCAGCAACACATGGCTGCTGTCTTTGAGGAAATGTATCTCTTTGAAATCCTGTTTAATGTTTCTTTGATGATTAGTTGGCTAGCTAATTTGAAACACTGAGTGAGGGGCATAATGATGGGACTGGTTCAAAGAGTGCAGATGATTTAATAGAAGTCTACCTCCAGACTTGGGGAAGCAAATCTAAACGTGTGCCTTTACTAATTATGGATCTGTGCAGGGTCTTAGTCCACCCATCCAAAGGGGGACTGGGCCCGAGGAAAGGTAAGGGCGCCGCTCACCTGTTCCCTAGCCTTCTGAACCGGAAGACAATCAGACACAGCGGGGAGTCCAGTCAAGCAGGAACTTGTTTATTTCCCGCGTAACAGAGCCTTTTATAGCACAAAACTGCAGAGTCATTGGGGCAGAACATAAGGACCAACCAATCACTTAAAAGATCATTTTATGGGGCAATTTTTATAGGACTAACCATACGTCTATATACTCGTCATCAGTTGTTGTCACTTCCCCTGATGTTGTGCAGCGAATTAGCTTTGGTGGTAAACAACTTTAAGTTCCACCCACCTTACTTCCTCTCAGCGCCATCTTTGAATTGCCTCATGTAACTAATTTCCCCACAGATCTGTACCATTGTGTTTCAGCAGCAAGCATACAACAATATACGCAAGACATATAGCCGTGAGTTCATGAGTAGTGGTAAAGGGGGGCCAATATTGTGACTCAGTGCATTAAGCTGATGCGTGTAATGCTGGCGTCACATTTGGAGTACCAGTTGTAAGTACCAGCTGCTCCAATTCCTATCCAGCTCCCTGCTAATGTGTCTGGGAAGGTAGCAGAAGATGGCTTAATAATTGGGCTTCTGCTACCTATGTAAGAGACCACAATGTTCCTGGTTCCTGGTTTCAGCTTGGCCCATACCTGGCTATTATGGCCATCTGAGGAGTAATGGAAGATATCTCTTTCTCCTTCTCTTTCTGTCTCTCTGCCTATCAAATAGATAGATGATAGATAGATAGATAGATAGATAGGTAATTTTGAGGGGCTGGTTCTGTGGCACAGCAAGTTAAAGCCCCAGTCTGCAGTGCCAGCATCCTATATGAGCATGGTTCAAGTCCTGGCTACTGTACTTCCCATTCAGCTCTCTGCTATGGTCTGGGAAAGCAGTAGAAGATGACTCAAGTTCTTGGGCCCCTGCACCCATGTGGGAGACCTGGAAGAAGCTCCAGGCTCTTGGCTTTGGATTGGCCCAGCTCAAACTGCTGTGGCCATTTTGGGGAATTAACCAGTGGATGAAAGACTGCTCTCTCTCTGTCTCTATCTCTCCATAACTCTGCCTTTCAAATAAATAAATAAATCTTTTTAAAAAATAGATATTTTTAAAAAGAAAGAGTATTGGTAAGGAAAAGTAAGCATGTATGTAGAGAAATTAGGATATAAACATTTTAATGAAAATTTTAAATATTACATTTAATGAGTAGAAATAAGATCTAAATAAACAATTGGAATTAAGCAATCCTATAGCTAATTTCAGGGCATTTGATTTTACTGAAGTTTTCTATGTCATCAAGAATGTTTATGGTCAATCATATTTCTTTTCAACCTGCTTTCTTGCAGACCAAAAAGTCACACTATTTTAATTTCTACTTCATAGCCACTTTTCCCCCTTTCATTATTTAGCAAGCATGTTATAATTTTCTCAAGTTTCACTGTAAATGTTTAGAAGTTTGAGCATAGAGTAAAAGCCTTTGTTACAGATAGCAGTCCCTGAACTGCCAGAATCTAAGTTAACAGGATATGAGGGTCTTTTAGCCACTGTATTTTTAAGACTCTCCAAACCACATGGCAGATGTCTTCTTAAAGTCCTGATTTACTATAGTCAGTGATTTCCAATGCTGACTCAGCATCAGAATCCCTGGTGGTGTTTTACAGAATTAAGATTTTAGGAATTTACCTGAGAGCAATTATAGGAAGTCTTGAGAAGGGTCAGGATAGTTTTTTTTAAAAGTCCCATCAGAAATCTGTGATGCAATCAGTGTTGGAGACTTATAGTCTAAGTATAAGCATGGAGTTATAGTAGTCATCAAATGAGAAATTGAGGAGAGAGAACATTATGGAGAGGCAGGCCTGAAACATGGGAGTCCTCTCCATTATCTTTATAAGACTTCTACTTGTCAGCTGAACCCATGGTGTATTCAATGCATTTTTCAAATTGATTAAATGAGGTAATGAGTACTGTGAACCTAGACTAGTTCTTCATAAGACATTCTAAGTAAATATTAATTTACTTCCTCTCCATTTGTTTTTTGTTTGTTTTGTTAATTCAGGTCTCGAAGTATAATAAGCTCTTCTGTCAGGGAATGTTTTGCAATGAAAGAAAAGGGTGATATTAGTAGTCTGAACTCAGTACAATTATATTTTGAAATACTAAAAATAGGAAGGACCAAAAGAGTTATTGTTATGAGTCAACAATGTGTGTATATGTTAATATGTAAGTGTGTATATTATACACATGGTGCTCTCTCCTCTTCCCCCCCATACACACACACACATACACACACACATATGTTAATAGGCTATGTAAGTAGGCACAGAGACACACATATGACTGTCAGTCTGTATGACATGTCACTTGTCAACATTCATCATTGTTAATAGCTTATAGTGAGTTACTTGGGAAGTGATTCAGAAGTGACCAATAAAGCATTTTTCTCTAAAAGACAAAAAGACATTCTTTCACCAGTTAATTAATTTGAAGGGAAAGGAACTATAAAAGGCCTATTCATAAAACCAATTAGAGGATCTGAGTCTTGAGGCCAGAGTTACAGCACAGCGAGTTAAGCCACAGCCTGCAATGCTGGCATCACATATAGCACTGGTTTGAGTCCTGACTGCTCCACTTCTGATCCAGCTCCCAGCTAATTTGCCTGGAAAACAGCAGAAGATGGCCCAAGTAGTTGGACCCCTACCATTCAAGTGGGAGACCCTCGGTGGAGTTCTGGGATCCTAGCTTCAGCTTGGCTCAGCTCCAGTCATTACAGCCATTTGGGGAGTGAACCAGTGGATGAAAGATCTATTTCTCTCTCTGTCCCTCCTCTCTCTCTGTAATTCTGCTTTCAAACCTATAAATAAATCTTAAAAGAAAACATCTTACTCTTGTTTGTTCTTTTCAGTCACTTTTTGAGCTTCAAGGAAAACAGTGCCTTCTTTGGAGAAAATGAAAAAAAGAGACTTTTTCAAATTGACCTCTGACCTCTCTGAGTGTTCCCATCCTGCTCAGAGGCTTCTTCTTTTTCACTGCCACTAAAACACTGTTCTTCCTGGAGTTTGACAGATTCCATATATTTTCCTTGGGTGATATTTACTTATTATATTTAAAATGATGCTAATAACTCACACATCTGTATATCCATCTTGTTGTCATCAATATATCCAATGCTTTGCATAAGCAAGATTGTGCTTAATAGATTTCCACCAAAACCTACTCTATTTCTTGTATTTCAAAGTTCCATGGATTTTACTTTTATGTCTTTAATTATCCAAGCAGTAAAATGGGAAACTAGCAGAATCAAATACTTCCATCTTTGTACTAACATGTGCTGAATTTTGTTCCAAAAATGAGAAGACTAGGTATCCTGGGTACATATAGGAATCTCTTTTCTTTAGTGTCTGATCTAGAACTATGCATTTCTACTGGCATTTTTTGAAAACATTTTTTACCAAACTAAAGGCAATATTCCAAATTATTTTGAGTACTTTGCTTTAAGAAATCCCTGAAATATAAAATTCAGATTTGTAAAATAGATACATTATTTACATTTATTACCAAATGTCTATCAACTCAAACATGGACTCTGGAGTTCATGTTGAGAACACATAGCCCCTTCCATCGGACAGTTAAGTCTGGAAGAAAGAAATGAAGAAATTTTCTATAACAATAATGTATTGCAGACTTTCTATATGACAATTAAATTTCAAACTTTTATTTATTTTAAATGGACTGATGAAAGGAGAGAGAGAGAGAGAGAAGTGAGGGAGAGAAAGAGGGTGAAGGAAAGAAAGGGGAGAGAGGGGGAGGGAGAGAACAGACATTTGGAGATCTTCCATCTTTTAGCTCACTCCTTGAATACCTTAAACAGCTGAGACTGAGCTAGACGAAGCCAGGTGCCCAGAACCCAATCCAGGTCTCTCACAAGAGTGACAAGAGCAAACTGCTCAAGCCTTTACCTGCTGCCTCCCAGGGTGCACATTATCAGGAAGCTGGAGTTGGAAGTAGATCCAGGACTAGAACCCAGCACCCTGCTACAGTTTACAGACATCCCAAGCAGCATCTTAACTCCCTTAATTTCACAATTTCTGTAGCATCTTCTCCTCCTGGTTTGGTTGCCTGTCAAATGCATAAAATGTGCCACATTTGTAGATTCCATAGACTCACTATACCACATTGTGGAGGGAGGGGTTTCTTTACCCATTCTGGTTATATAAGGTTCACCTTTCAGAGTTTGCTAGAATCACACTGATATCAAAACATTAAACATAACTATCTATATTCAACCTGTCACCTTTCTTGGAACACATGAAAGTACTGAAAGACTGAGCCATCCTATATAGCTGTATTTTCAGTGCTACTGACTGAGTCTGAAATCCTAAAATTCAGACAAGCCCCTTACTGAGAGTGGATGGCAGCACTGTGAACACTACAGGTCACCCAGTAAGTACAATACGATGGTTATGTCCAGTCCTGAAGTCTAGAACAGTACAACATCAGTAATTTGGAAGTTTGTGTCTCTACAGCACATGCTGTGGACAGATTACAGAGAAGTCAGATGCAATGAAACTGATCTCACAGCAGCTCTAATGTAAGGAAAATGGAAATCTAAGTACACAATTCTGCTCTACCATTTTTTTTTCATTGATAGCCCTTCTCACAAATATGTAAAGTTTTTTCATATCCCATCATTTATTATATTAAATAAAAGCTGGCTGCACATCTCAGTTTAGTCTCTATCAAAGCCTAGTTCTCGGGGCTGGCCCTGAGAATCCTCTGCCTGCCCATATGGGTGCCGGTTCTAGTCCCGGCTGCTCCTCTTCCCATACAGCTCTCTGCTATGGCCTGGGATAGCAGTAGAAGATGGCCCAGGTCCCTGGGCCCCTGCACCCGCATGGGAGACCAGGAAGAAGCTCCTGGCTCCTGGCTTCGGATTGGTGCAGCGCTGGCCGTGGCAGCCATTTTGGGGGTGAACCAGCGGAAGGAAGACCTTTCTCTCTGTCTCTCTCACTGTCTGTAACTTAACCTATCAAATAAATAAATAAAATCTTAAAAAAAAGCCTAGTTCTCAGGTAGAGGGTCTGAAAACTTTCAGTATTCACAGATATGACTCTATCCAGTTACTCTGTCATTAATATGAACTATATGCCAGACGCTTTATGAGAAAATTTTGCTAGCAAAAATTTGTTAGTAAAGTTTATTTTGCTGATATATGACCCTTGTAGTCATAGCTTCTCTGAGATACTAGCCACCCATCTGAGCTAAAAATCTGTTCTGTGAGTCAATCATGCAAGGCTGTGGGAGGTCTGTGACTCTTAGAACAGTCAACTCATTGACCCATTGTTGTACTGAGCCTGAGAAGTCTTTTTCAGACATATGCAACATCTACACTTCTTGCTTCCCTTTTTTTTTTTTTTTTTTTTTTTTTTTTTTTTTTTTTTGACATGCAGAATGAACAGTGAGAGAGAGAGACAGAGAGAAAGGTCTTCCTTTTTCCGTTGGTTTACCCGTCAATGGCCGCTGCGGCCAGCGCACCGTGCTGATCCAAAGCCAGGAGCCATGTGCTTTCTCCTGGTCTCCCAATCGGGTACAGGGCCCAAGGACTTGGGCCATCCTCCACTGCACTCCCGGGCCGCAGGAGAGAGCTGGCCTGGAAGAGGAGCAACCAGGACATAATCCAGCGCCCCGACCGGGATTAGAACCCGGGGTGCCGGCACCACAGGCGGAGGATTAGCCCAGTGAGCCGCGGCGCTGGCCCTTGCTTCCCTTTCAAAGTCATCCTCCTCCTGCTGTATGAGATATTTAGTCATGGAGGTGAGAAGCTTTCCATTTCTCATCTTCTGTTGGCCCACAACTCCACTGGGAATTCTTTCTGTTTTTCTAAGAGGTAGACTTTTAAAACTCAGAGGCAAAGCTGAATCCCGGTTTGTTTTCTGGACATTCCTTACTTGAGGCAATGCATGCAGAATGACTTGGCTGACTAGAGCAAAGACTAAGGGATAAAAGAAAATGTGAGGCCTTGTTTACTTATTGAAAATAGTTTCTATCTCGGCAAATTGCTTGGTGAGGCTGGAATTCGAATAAGAGGATATTTGACAATCTTGTTGTATATAGTATGTCAGAAAGAGACCTATTAAAATATCCTTGCT
Organism: Oryctolagus cuniculus; assembly: GCF_964237555.1. Lineage (NCBI taxonomy): Eukaryota > Metazoa > Chordata > Mammalia > Lagomorpha > Leporidae > Oryctolagus > Oryctolagus cuniculus. The sequence continues at coordinate 75,937,840 of NC_091432.1, read as the reverse complement.
CTGTAAACTTATCAAATCTTCATTGGCCAGAATACTCATATGCCTCTCATCCATAGTTATTACTGGAAAAGGTCCTGACAACTTTTTTATATGTGTATACCCTTAACCTTGATGTATTTGTATCCTTAATATTTGTCAATGCCAGAGTACCAGTGAAACCTAGCTTTCTTCTTATTAAATAGTATTATCATTATTTCACTATGATTGACATCTTTCTTTCTTTGTTTTTTTTTTTTAAAGATTTTATTTATTTATTTGAGAGGTAGAGTTACAGACAGTGAGAGGGAGAGACAGACAGAGAGAAAGGTCTTCCTTCCGTTGGCTTATCCCCAAATGGCTGCAACGGCCAGAGCTGCACTGATCCAAAGCCGGGAGCCAAGTGCTTCTTCCTGGTCTCCCATATAGGTGCAGGGGCCCAAGCACTTGGGCCATCTTCTACTGCTTTCCCAGGCCACAGCAGAGAGCTGGATTGGAAGTCAAGCAGCCAGACTAGAATCGGCACCCATATGGGATGCCCGGGGCCTCAGGCAAAAGATTAACCTACTGCGCCATGGCACCCAGCCCCACCATCTTCTTTAATTCCTTATATTTTGGGACTTCTATCAATTTTAGTTCAAATACTTTCTTTGTTCTAATAATGCTGGTGATGTTTAACCTTAATAAACAGAAACAAACCAGAGATAGAAAATCTGGATTTAAAACCATAACAAATGTTTTAGTGTCCATGTTTTCCAAAAGTGCTTAAAGATTATGTACCTGGCAAGATGAAGTGGTAGATGAAGATAGTTCTCCCAGCTCACCCTGGCTCACAGTAGCTCTGCTGCAACATGAAGGAGTCCACACACCCATCCTGGTAAGCCCCAAGGACTTCAAACACCTCTAGCATGTGTTCAAAAAGGAGTCCATGAATTCTCTAAAATAACAATATAGAACTAAAGCCAGTGAGATTTTAATTTTGTTTCTATGTGTCTCTGTCACTATACTGTGATAGGATGTGATTGTCATTCATATTTGAATCCCTAGCTCCAGCCAGAAGCAAGATACTTGAAAATATGGTATATTCAATATTTATTTAACTAGATTGAACTAAAATATATGTACATTTTATGTTCATGCATATACATAAATATACATTTATATACACAGAATGTTCATTTATTTACAAAATCTTTACTTACAATCTAGTATGTAATGAAAAGTGTTAAGTATTGGGGATACAAAGAGAATACTACAGCTTTAAGAACCTTATAATTTAAAGGGGCAGATATAATACAGAGAAAATAATATTAATTTTTGAGTTAACTTGCACGCTGCTTTGTCTACTTATCAGCTGGGCCACATTACACCTGTTACTTAACCTGTCTGAGTCCCAGTTTCTTCAGTTTAGAAAAATGACAAGTAACTACTTTATATGATTTTGTGAAGATTAAATGAGATGATATGAGATATTTTTTGCCTTCAATTACTATAGTCTTTTCTCCCTTCTGAATCTTCATCATTACCCCATAAATAGAGCAAGAAATAGGTGTCTCTCATCCAGATGAGAACACTGTGGTTCTGTGAGATTGTTCAATGCTTCCAGATGCAGACAATGTCAAGATAAGACTCCAACTAATTGCAGAATCCAATCTAAATATCTCTCCTCCTATGATGTCCATTCTATGATGAAAGTCAGTCACTGTCCCTCAATATAATGTTACTCATACCTATCGTAATTTCCAAGTGAATTCTTATTCCAAGCCTCTTTTTGCATGAAAGACTAAGAATAGCTTTGGCTTTGTTTCTGGTCTCCTTCTATGGGCTCATTTTATTTTTTAAAATGGTTTTTAAGGGATATATATATATATATATATATATACTTGGTTGGGCCCAAGTCCTGGCAGAAAATCATGTTGGTTTTCATGGTGCTCCTGTTGTTAATGTTCAGGAAGACTAGAGCTATGGGAACTCCCACAGAGAGAGCACAGGATAGATGCGTTTTATATGCAATTGATTGAAATGTGAGATTACCCTAGCTTCCATCATTTATGACCTCTACCAAAAACTGATTGTTAGAAGAAATCATATCTTGCTTAATCACTCCCTCGACCTTTTGATTCTCTTCCCTGTTGATAATCACTGCTTAGCATATTTTTTGCTGCTGAGAAAGTGGGCAGGCAGCTGCTGCATCCCATAGAAGATTCTAAGGTTGCTCCTTAGGGGGTTGGCAAAGAATACCTTGTGAAGCTGAGGATTTTGAAAATCTGTTTCCTTCACTCCAGAGAGTCTGAGCAATCAGTCCTGGGCTTTTCTTCTGTAAAATGTTTATGCTTATGAAGCAAATAATTTAATCAATGTGTGAAAATGGCTTTTTTTCTAAGCATTTTCAACTTTGATGACTAATTTACATATGTTATAGGAGCTTTGCAAATTGATTCAGAGACTTTTTATATGCAGCCTATCCATGTTAATTTTATTACTAGCATGCTTTTGTTAAGTAAAGTGAGCTAACTTTTTTTATTAGTTTAAAATTGGTAATTGCCTATCAATTTTGAAAAGCTGCAGACAGTTATGTGGTTATTTAGCTATATTTAAAACTTGAGGTAGGAGGCTGGCACTGTGGTATAGGGGGTAATGCCTCCACCTGCAATGCCAGAATCCCATACGGGTGTGGATTCAGCTCCTGGCTACTCCACCCCTATCCAGCTCTCTGCTATGGCCTGGGAACAGTGGAAGATTGCCCACGCCCTTGGGCCTCTGAACCTGCATGGGAGACCCTGAGGAAGCTTCTGGCCCCTGGCTTCTGATCAGCCTTGCTCCAGCAGTTGCAAAGTGAGCCAGCAGATGGAAGACTTTTCTTTTCTCTGCCTTTCAAATAAATAAATAAATCTTTTTTAAAAAATTGGGGATGTTAGAAATTTGCCATTCTCATCAATATATTTAGCATCCAGACTTCCATGACCCAAGGTGTAGAGCCACTTTGAGTCACTCATGGATACGCTCTGATACAGAGACAGCAGAAATGAATTCATAGGTTCTACGTGTCCAAATATGGGGTATAGTCAAAAGGTTTTTTTTTTTTTTTTTTGGGTTATAGCATATCACTTGGAGTTATCCTCCCTCTCACTACCTAATCTAGAACAATGTTGGAAAAAAATTCATTTCAATAGTTCTGGATCTTTAGAAATTTCCACTGGGAAGGATTCTATGGCTATATCTAGACTTGGTAAAGATGGGTTTCTGGATTGATTAGTAGTGTGTGCTTTGGATGCAGGAAGAGTCAGAAGTGGTAATACTCTGACCAACATTCTTGTTCAGGTTGGGAAATTTTATATTGTATATACTTGTTTCACAGGAGTAATAGAGACACACCTGTTATATATTTGTTTTGAATAGAATCCTAAACAGACCATCTGTGACCTCTGTCAGGTGTTTTTAAAAGATATTCAGGCATATTTTTCTTTGTATAGCCCTCATCTATATTTTAGTCAGGCTTGGAAGATTATTTTAAAATTTGAATTTGTGCATCTCCATGCCTTTAATAAGCTATCTCTTGGACTAAAAAACACTGGCCTCTTTTTCGTTATTTAGCGAAAATGTTCTCATTGTTTAGAGCCATCTCAAGTATTGCCTCCTCATCTGTAAAGCTTCTCTGACCTTCCCAGGCAGGATGAATGGTTCCCTTTTCCATCTATCCAAAGCAATTAGTTGAAGCTCTATTACCACACCTGCCACATTGCTCTGTAATTACTTGTTCACCTGCTGAAATCTAGCCCAGAATGTTAGACATATATTATAGACTTGAAGTGAATCAAGCATGGTTCAGGAAAAACCAGACTTCTTTACACAAAGCTACTGAAATTCTAAAGTATGTATTTATAAAGAGATAATGAGTGTGAAAGTGATGACAATGCTGTTTAAGAGAATACAGAGAGGGAGATGGTAAAGAAAAGAGAAAGATACAATTGATGTAGATTCTATCACAGAAAACCATAAAACCATGTGACCAAAGAAGGACATTTACAGGCAGGACAAAAAAAATCAGTTCAGGTTGTTATAGATCCCACATGACCTATAACCGAGGTCAGAGTTGACCTTGCTCTAGGTAGATATGTGCAGTAAAATCAAGGTTTCTTTGCAAGTATCTGAGAGCAATAATAAATTATTGCCTTGTCAGAAGAGAAATAGATGAGTGCTGGATAAACCCATTATTCTCCACCTTCGAGAAGACAGTATCCATTCCTAGGTAGTAGCAAAATCCACTAAAATTACAAGAAATGTTATAGCTTATAAAGAAGTTATGTGTGTTTTATTTCACTGAATTCTTACCAAAACATATTTTCTAAACAACTCAAACTATATATGCACAGCCACCACAAAACACACCAAGCACTGGAGTTAAGGTAAAGGTTTATTATCAGGTTGGGGAAACCCAATGGGTGAGAGATAGAGGTCAAGAGAGGAAGAGAGAGAGCACGTATGCAGGAAGCAGGTCTTGTTATACTCTTGTAGGGGTAGGGAAGTGGGAGCAGCGACTCCCGTTATGGTGGGGGTGGAGCAGACACTTGTGGTTGGGCCATTTGGTTACCTGACTTCTAGTGATCCAGGCTGGCAATGGGGAACCAGAGCCTGAGATGACGCCACAGATAAGACGGCACCATTTTACTAACAGTATGGACACAGTACCATTCACATTTGAAAACTGAGTCAGGAGTAGGAGTTTAGCCTGCTGTTTAATATGCCCATATTCTACCTTGGAGCACCAGGGTTTGATTCCTTTTTCTGACTCCTGACTCAAATTTCCTACCAATGCCAACCTTGAGTTCCTACCATTCACATGGGGAACCTGGGTTGGCTTCTTGGCTCCCAGCTTTGGCTTGGTCCAGCCCTAGGCATTGTGGGTATTTGGGGAGTGAACCAATAGAGAAGATTGGAGTCCTCTCTCTCTCTCTCTCTGTGTGTGTGTGTGTGTGTGTGTATGTCTCCCTCCCTCCATCCATTCCTCCCTCCCTCCCTCCTATCCATTGCTCTGCCTTTCAAATACATTTTAAAAGATTAAAAGGAAAATAAATGAGATAATTCATATTTAAACAACTGGTCTAGGGCAGCAGAAAACAGCATGGCAGGGCTTTGGCTCCTCAGTGTACTGCAACTCTTATTTGAACTCTTGTGCTGTACTTATTTTACCACACTCATCATTTCCTTCATTTTGTTAACTCTATCTGTGTTCCTGTCCACCCTGCCTTTAAATTCTAAACTCCTTGAAGTTTTTAAATGTTCATTTCTTCCACAGAAGTCCATTTGGTGCTAACAAAGTGCCGTATTCTTTGCAAAGAATCAAAGAAGCACAGTGTCAAAGAAGCACTGTTCAATATACATGGTAGATTAATGAGAGAATGGTGATCAAATAAAAAAGTTATAGATTGAAGAATGAGAGAAGTAATAAAATTAATGATCACAAAATGATGCTAATTTAGATGGTTCCCATTTTCTAGGAAGATTAATAAATGCTTGGGGGGAAAGAAAAGCCAACCTAAGATACTCACTTAACTGAGGAGACTTCATGACGGAAATGACAAAGAAACTGCAGTGCTTTAACAAGGAAAACTGTCAGACTTCTTCAAATAGGGAGTTTCAGATGGAAAGATCAGCCTTAGGAAAGGTCTGAATGGCAAAAGCTAACACAGGGTCAGAAGCTATTAGAAGAATGAAATTGGGCAATTCATTAGACTGTAGGCTTTTAAAAATAAAATTGTGAACTTCTATATCCACACAAACAGCCTGAAAAACTGAAAGTCAGTCTTAAACTATAATAAAGGGATCTACATTTTAAAAGCTTTTCAATTCCTGTTTCAATAGTCTCCAATAGTCAGGTGAACCTATGCCAAATGGCTAATGGATGCCTCAGGGAAGTTAAGGGCAGGGCAAAAGCAGGGCAGTGCAAAAGCAGGGCAGGAATATCATTTCTCTTCTTGTGGAGGAAGGGAGGAAGGCAGAAAGAAACTAAAATTTCTTCAACATGCCAATTATGATGCCAGAAGTAAGAACGTGAAGTCTTCAAAGGATAGAAACAGGGCACAGATTCAGTGATGCCAGAAGTTACTAAGTGCTAGCAGAGCTGGGATATAAACTTAGCCTTAATGAAGTTCTCCAAGGACCATGAGCAAATCTCCTAGCCTCTTATCTCATCTCCAGGATTCTCCTTCACATGTTGATTCTCCTCTCTCCTTCCTCATTTGATCCCCTCTGCCAAGCCAGTTCTGTGTTTGACTTCTTGGTTTAGATTATCAACACTGGAAATTACACCCTAACCCTCAAATATGAAAAGGGTACCTACTTTTTTGTTACTATACCAGCTTGTATTGCTACCAAATACCATTTAGTAATATTACTCATTGTTTGAGGATTACTTATTTGCTCCTTTTTCTCTTTCTTCTCAATATGAGTTCCTTAAAGGCAAGGGCTGTGTCCATTCTACATTTTTATCCCTCACACATAGCACAGTTAATGTCACAGAGTAGGTGTTCAGTAAATATATACTGGTTGAATAAATACTTGAATGCTCTTTCTGACTCAAGGTGTATGCCTTTTCCCTTCTTACTATTTATATTTCCTCTTACTGTTCTCTTAATCATTAACCCAATTCCCACTTGACTGGGGAATTCCCTTCAGTGCTTTCTTTTTCTTGCTTTCTGAAGAAATATGTATTTATTTATTTAGTTTATTTGAAAGGCAGAGAGACAGAGACAGTGAGATACACATCGACTGACATAGAGAATGGCCATCTATCTGTTAATGGTTAAAAAAATCGACTGTCTCAGAAAGAGCCAAGAACTCAATCCAGGTCTCCCAAAGGAATGGCAGAGAGCCAACCATTTGAGCCATCACCTGCTGCCTCCCACAGTGCACATAGGCAGAAAGCTAGAACTGGGAGCAGAGCTGGGATGAAACCCAGACACTTCAGTGTGGAATGCTGGCAACCCATCCTGTATCTAACCACTACACCAAACACCTGCTTTGAATGTTCATTTTTCTTACTTGACTTTTATATCAATGTTAAACATTTTAGATTAGATGTTAAAGCACAATATTCTAAGCCATTAGATAACTGTGCCAAGCTGCTAGTAGACTGGCGAATGAAGAGAAGGCAGAGTTTGTTCGGGCTGTTTGTGTTGTTATGCACACAGCTGTCCTTTATGATTCTTTACAGACACCATTAGGTGATTCATCAGATGAATTTCTGTACCAGGTGATTCATCAGATGAATTTCTGTGCCAGTCAACCTGGAAGTACACTATACACATGAGATGGTTTTCTGACAGGAGGTGGGAGGGAATATGATTAATGATATGAGTGAACATACCATTGAAATAGCTTTTCTCATTTTGAACAGCAGAAAATTCTAGCCCATCTTCATAAACTATTTGTATATTCCAACTACAAATAAAATCTTTTCTAAGACTGAATCAACCAGCAATTACTTAATGAATTTTCTCTGCTCTTGTGATGAGTCCCACTATGGGTAGGATTGGGTTAGTGTCAGAAACAAAGACACATAGATTGTAAACCACATCTGAAGGCACTTACAATATTAGTGTAGGGATATGAGTTGCATATGAAACATTAAAAAGAGCAAGGAGGCATATAATTTGTTACTACTTTATGAGCCAACATGATGATATAAAAGTATTTCAGAGAAGTTGAAACTTGTTCATATATTCACTCAACAAATGTTTATTGATTTCCGATGGTACATGAAACATTGTTCTAAGTCCTGGAAATGTTGATATTAATATGGCCAGTCTCTGCCATCAGTGAGTTCCCAGACTGTTGAGATTACAATATATGGCTGCTGTTAACAGTGATGCAAGGGGCAGAGTGGCAGGAAGCATGCAGAAAACTCTGAGTAGTTAGAGAGACTACATAGGAGAGGTAACTTCTGGCTCAAGTTTGGAATTATGAGTAGCAATTTGCACTTTTCTCAAGAGGAAAGTGAAACAGTTGATTTTTTTAACCTAGCCTCTACTTCTCATTGGCTGTGCTGATTCATAACTGTTTTCAACAGCAATGGATGTTAAATTACATAGTGCTGAGAAGATGCAGGGTTCAGAGGTATTTTATTGCGAGAGTCATATTTTATAGATGAATCTTGCAAAATGGGAAAAGAGAAGCAAAAAAGAAAATAGTTGCTTTATTTTGCTTTTTTTGTATTATTCTGTGTTTACCACTGATTTCCACAAACTGTCATCTATAATTCTCTCCTTTTATCTTACAACATTGCTTGTACTTTATGATGTTAGTTATTACACATATATATGTTGATTTTTTTCAATATCAATTGATTCAAAAAAGCTCATGGAAAAGTGTAGTTAAAAGATAACATGCACTCTCTGTCTCTCTCTCTCACTGTCCACTCTGCCTGTAAAAAAAAAAAAAAAAAAAGGATAACATGCATTTCCATGAACTGTGAAATCTCCCATTTGTATCCTCCTACTGGATGGTTTGTTCTTGGGAGCAATGGGTTATATTTCATACTTTTTCAGAAGTAGAAAGGAATAAACATATTAGATTTAATATCTATCATGTTAAAAGAACAGTGATAAGTGCTTTATATCTGGTACTTTAATCACTTCAATAATTCCAAGAAGTATGTTGTATTAACACATTTTATAATAGATATGAAAATGTATATAAGACTAAGTGTTGATACAGAACACCCCCTCCCCCAAGCAGGTTGGAGTGTTCTTGAAAGCTTGGTTCCTGTCCCTAGTACCAAATTAAAATACTGAGGACAAAATTTGAGGATAAAAGAAAAAAAAAGTTTAATCTGTCAACAGATGAGGGATAGCAGACCTTCAAGTCTCAAGAAATACTGTTCTCCTGAATGATTTTTAAAGAGATTTTTAAAGAGACTACGAGGAAGATGGGTTCAGGAATGAGGAGAACAAATGATAAGGGCAGCAGCATTTTGTCCTCCAGCCAGGTGATAAGGGGCTGGTTGACATCATCGCAGTTATCTGATACAGTTAGATATTTAGCTCGTGTTGAAGTTCCTGATTGGTCAGCAGTGCATATTCTTCAGGAAATGTTTATGATGGCCAACTGTGTTTCAGTGCTTGTGGGCTACATGCAGGTGGTAGTTACTTTCTGCTGCAGACCTGGAATTCCCCTAAACTAAACCCTAGATACAATACCAGCCACTAAGGTGTTATCTACTGGAAAAGCAAATGACCTCATGAATCTAGTGATTAGAGTATTGTAAGGCCAGCTGTACCACTCCCTCAATTCAGTGATTTATGCTAAGGGAGGATGGCTAGGGGACTGAGGTCTGATTATATCTAGTGTCTGCATTCAAGGCAGTGTTTAGGGGCTTGATTAAAGGAGGAATTGCCATAGAATCCCCAAATTGGGTCTATTTGCCCAACATTCCTACAGTCGATTACTGAGTCGATATTGGGATTGTGGGAGAAAGACAACATTTATTGCACAGCACAGAACAAGGAACTAGTTACTTACTTAAGCTACTGCTTAATTCCAGGTCTCCCCAAAGGGCTAGGGATGAACATTCTTATAAATCAAAGTTCAGTCTGAGATTTGTGTGTTAAATACTTGACCAATTTCCTTGTTTGTTGGTGGAATGATGGATTTTTGTTGGTTAGTCAATGATATACTTTTATGATGGTCATGTGAGCTTCAGTCCATTTGTGGGCCACATGCAGAAGGTAGTTATTTTTTGCTTATGATATGTGGTCCCTAGAAAAGAAACCACTTGATACAAGACCAAACAAGGTGCAATCTATTAGAGAAACAAATGACCCCATGGCTTTAATGACTAAAATCTTCTAGGGTTAGTTGCACCATTCCCTCAATTCAGTGAGCTAAGAGGTTGATTTGCTATTTAATAAAGGCAGAGGCATGGACACTTTAAGAGGGATGCTAGGAGACTAGTCCCCAATGATATTTAGTGTCTGTATTAAAGGAATTACCGGGTCTTGGTTTCAGTGTCTTGCCCCCTTGGACAAGGGAGCTAAATAGTGAGTTCTTGAGGTGTGATTCATCTAGTTATCTGTCTCCTTTCCTTCTATTTTTCACAATGTTAATGTAGTTTTTAAAATGTAGAATATATTTTTAATAAAAGGGCAATGAACTAGTGGTTCTCTTTTTTAGGATTTTGTCTCATTAATTAATTAATTCACAAAATATCCTACCATGTGCTCAGATTCTTAAATCTTAAAAGGAAAAGACACTCATAGCCCTCATGATTATCACTTAGAAATAAGATGAGATAATTGGGGAAAGTTTTTTTAATTCACCTATAAAAATAAAAAGAGAATTCCAATAAGGCCCACAGTATCTTCTTTTTAACCAAATAATTGACAAATGCTAAGTTTGGAGTGATTATTTGACAGAAAAATGTCTCTCCATCATCTTACCAAATCTCCATTTTCTTTCAGAACAGAACAGGTGTGCTCCTATCAGAAGTTGCAGAAGTTGTTTTCTCTCTCCTTCTCCCTCTCTCTCTCTCCTTTTCCCTCTCCCTCCCTCTCTCTCTCCCATCCCTCCCCTCTTACTGAAATTGCAAATTGTGTTTATAAATAGTACCAGTGCATATTTACTGGAAAACCTGCTATTTCTAAACTTAGGCCTTAGGGATTTATACATATTCTTGAAAAGTTATTTTTTAAGTTAGTGGTTCCAAATATTGGTAAATAAAAGTATGATTTACTTGATCAAAGTTTAGATTCAAAATGACAAGATGTCAGTGACCTACAGATTCCAACAATGGGTCAAAGGCCTTGGTATTCCTTTGGCAAAATAAAATGTGAAAGAGCAGCGTCCAACTTGCTGTGTGATTTATTCATGTTGAGATGCTTTCATTTTGTGGTAGATGAATAGATCCAGTAAAGCAGGAGTAATTTTTACAATAGAGACTGGGTTAAAGTCCGACGAATACATTAAATGCATACTAATTTAGGGTTAAATATATATATATATATATATAATTACAATATCAAGAACCTTGCTTACATTTCATAGATAATTTCCTTAAATATTTAGTATATTATGTACTTAGAAGTTATATAAGGATTTCTTCCCTTTTCCATACATCTCTTCTCCAGTTTTAAAACAAACTAGTTTCCATTTCATAAAAAATTGTATTTCTTCTCCTTAATTCATGTTATTCATTGAAATCTGATTCACCAAATACTGTGCTGGCTATTTTGCACAATTTCATTTTGCTGAGTCCTTTACCCCAGTACTAGTGATTTTCGTTTTTATTAGGCCCCAATATATTTTCCATAGCTCACAATGTTTCTATTAACTCATTAAGAAAGTGACACAAGAGTAAGAGACTGAAAATCATAAAGACTCAAATTGCCCCTGTAGTTAATATAGTTAACATTTCAGTGCTAGCTTCTCTTCTTTGAATTTTTGCAGGAACTCATGGTCCCATCAAATAAACTAAGACAAACTCTACCCTTATATCCATCCAGACTGGAGCCCACCTTTGCCCATTCCAAGGGAAATGTGCTGGCCCGTATCATTGACCTCTCAGAGAAAGGCTGCATGTACCATGTACCAACCAGAGCTGATTAGGCACTGTTCATCCTCATTGAATTATAGGATTAACTGCCTTTAATCCTTGGGGAGTCCATTGGCTGTCTGGCTCCTTGCTCTGTGCTTTGCACTAAACATCAGCTTTTTTTTTCCCCACCACTCTAGTGTTAGTGATTGGTTTGTTGCACAATGAGTAAGCACACCTGGTTTGGGGGTTCAGTAGCAACTGCTCCAACCAGTTTTGGGGATGTTCAGTATCCTTATTTAATCAATTAACTTCTGTCATGTCCTTTTAGCTTCTCCTTTTCTAATAGGATTTTGCTATTTAAAAATAAGCAGCACATTTCTATCTTGACATTGCTTCTCTTTCTAGCTGTTTCCTGTCCTCCTCATTCTGCTCTCTCACTTCCTCTGTACACTTCCCTCAGTGAAGCCTGTCCATGCTTCTAAAATTTTTGCCTAGAAACTTGTTTTTATTTATCAGTGGCTTTATAAATTCTAAACCTCATCTTACTTTGACCTTCTTTGACATTTGAATTTGCTGTCCCTCTTCACTGTACAATTTCTGTCTTCTTTTGACTTGTGACAGCACATACTTTTGCTTCTCCTACTTTTTCTGTGACTGTGGTCCTCAGATTTATTTTCACTATTCTACCCCTATCTAGGAAGAAATATAGCAAGTCTGGTATGGAGAAGGAGTAGAAACAGACTGAGAGGAGGCAGGGCAGGAGAAGCAAATCCTTAGAAATTGTGTTAGGGACCTTTCAATCCTAAAAGTATGGGAAGCATTTGAAATGTTTGAAGCAGGAGTGTAAAGTGATCTGATTTGCAATTTAAAATGGAAGCTGGCAAGGGTGAATGCAGGGTGACTACTTATGAGAAAATTAGAATAAGCTTAGGTAAATGGGCTAGGAGAGTAGCTGTAATAGCTTCTTGGCCTTTTAGCTAAGATCAAGTGTAGGAGAGTACCTGTAAAAATGAAAATAAGTGAAAATGTTCAAGACATATTTAAGATATGGGTAATGGATTATATGTGAAAGGAAATACAGTGTTAGTTTTTAACTTGAATCATATGATGGATGGCATAACCATCTGCTAAAAAAGGAGGAAGTTTGGGTTACGTCAAAAGGAAGGAAGCTAAGAAAACTTGTGGGTGAAGGGCAATCCCACTTGATATCTCCCTCTTGCTCTCTTCCCTGCTAACGGAACCTAACTTCTTCCTATCTTAATAGCCATCCTGATGTAGAAGGGCCATAACCTTTTACAGTGCTTGTTCTCTTTGTTTGTTCTTTGGCATTGTTGTACATATTTTCACAGGATGAAATATATGGCAGCCCTTTAAATATTGAATTGACTATTATCAAGAAAAAGGATTAGAATGACTTTATGTAGCCCCTAGAGAGGATAATGAAGACATAAGAGAAGACAGATTTTAGATAAACATAAATAAAAAATTCTAAAATGGTTAATGGAAAGGAATGTGTCAGAAGAAGTTAGTAAGGTCTTTGTGACTGAAATTACATAATCAATCCTCTGTGATCATTCCACGGGGATTGTTAAAGACAATTTGGGAGCACTTGGGAATGCAATGAGTCTATGGATAATAACTGGTTTCTGTTCTAACTCTGAAAGTCTGTGGGTCTATGACATTTCCTTGTCCCTCTTTTCATTGTGACAAGAACAGGAAGTTCTGAAATCTGTGGTCTTAAGACTCTCTCCTCGGTGCTGACTGCTTGTTCATTCAGAATTTTGTCATTTCTGTGAGTGCTTGCATGAAAGCACAATTTATTCAGAACAGTCACTCAGCAGTAAGACACTGAGAATGCATTAATGAAGCTAAAGTAATTGAGGATTTTACCCAAGTGTAACTCCCAGCCCTAACTCATGCATAATTCTTTTTTGGTATGGATTGTGGCTTTCTTAGCTAGCAAGGAATGACTGCCTGGAAAAGCTGCATGTTTTAATGATGAAAGAAGATGCTTCTTGTTTTTATCACCCAAACGAGGGAATTCTTTGATTCTGGAAATATTGGAAGTATTTTGAATACATGATACATTGGGAAATGAAGGAAATTATGTCCCCCTCCTCAGCCTCCTCAGATAGTTTACCATCTAGCCACCTTGTCTCAAGGCTGTCTATTATTTAAGTAATGAACAACACATTTCATTTTAAAAACTATTATTCACATTAAAAATTATTCATATTGGAATAGCACCATGGAAATAAGCATGGTAAGGAGCTGCATTCATTTTCGTTATCACTCTGCTATCCAAACCTTGTCATGATACAAAATGGGAGTCACATGCATGAGCACAAAATGTGCCAACTTGTATAATAATACTTATAGCTGTCAAATTGAAGTGTGAGACTCAAATTCCATGACCAAATTATGTTTATCTCAGTAGCATTAAGCATGGGACAGGAACATAATTGCTGGTTGAAGTTCAGGCCTCATGAATAAACCTCTATCACAACTTTAGAGGCATAACCATCTAAGCTCATAACTGATACAACCATGGAAGCTCAAAGCTTTCTGCCTCCATTTCAATCTGTCAACCAACTATCATTTCCTCAGCAACTTCTAGCTATGAATTGTGCCAGAGAGTGGTTTAGGGATTTAAAAATAAAGACAATTTAGGACATACCCTCACAGAACTAAGACATCACAATGAGAGAAATATTTTGCACAAAAATATAATAGAAATAGGTGATGAACATCATAGTGGCATTTCTCAATAAAGGAATCACTGTTGGATAAAGAGAATAGTCCAAGATTCATAGATGGATAGGATTTATACTAGGTTTTACTATGAGGTTTGGACTAAGGTCATCAATGAGAAATAGGGAAAACATTTTAGACAGGCATCAGTGTGTATGTAAGAATGTATAAATCATGTTGGGGATCCACAGTGACCAAATTTCAGAGAGTCTTGCAATGGAATTTTACTTGAGTGCAAATGATTTGATTTCCTTTATATATATATATGTGTGTGTGTGTGTGTGTGTGTGTAATATAATATATATTATTTCCTTTATATATATAATCTCAAGAGGCAGATGCACACACATATACACAGAGAGAGAGAGAGAGAGAGAGGGAGCGAGAGAGAGAGCGTGCACAAGCTTGCCATCTGTTATTTCACTCCCCAAGTGTCTGCAATGAATAGGATTGGGCTGGACTGAAGCCAGGAAACAGGAACTCAATCCAAGTATCCCATTTAGGTGACAGAGACTCAACTACTTGAGTCATAACCTGCTGCCTCCCAAGCTCTGCATTGGTAGGTATATGGAACCAGGAGCCAGAGCCATGAGTCAAAACCATGGACTCTGATATGGGTGTGGGTGTGGTAACTGGGTCATAACTTTTAGGCCAATTCAAGTGCAATGATTCAATTTAGGCTAATTGGCACAATTGTTTGTTCAATGAAGAAAGGTAAGAGGAGTCTCCAATGGATATGTCTACATTTGGTAAACTGAACACTGAGCAGTGAGTCTAGCTGCTACCAAAAGTACTATGATTGGCAATGGTAGTAGCATCAGCTGGTATTTTATAGGATTCATGTGCACTAACTTACTTAATCATCCAGTAGCTAGCAACAAGTATTAATAGTCAAATCTTGCAATGAGGAAACTAAGGCTCGGAGAGCATTTATAAAGGGAAAATGTATTCATAGTCAAAAATAACTTTCTGTTCCACTAATAGCACAGGTTTATATTGAGGAATAATAAGCAATTAATAGAGAGGCAATGATTTGATGCTGTCAGACTAACAAGCTTGGGCTTTATTCCATAGTCTGTGGGTGTTTGTTGAAGACATTTCTGTCCTTAATGCCTTGTGGGAAGTAGGCTGGAACCCAATTCACCTCATCTTAACACATAAGCAGTTGCTGGGCTAATCCTCCATACTATGAGTCTATAGCAAACTAGGTCAATGGATTTTCCCCATCCCCTGTGGCTGTTTTGACCAATCATGGACCCATAAAGTTGCTATATTACACTTCAGTTGTTCTCTCTCTTTAAGGAATCTTTAAAGGAGAGATCATCTAATTCCCACACAGATCAAATTATCTCTTAGCATTGAGTGATATTGCTTTATTTGCCTCCCTGGTAAAAATCCTCAGGTAACAAAATTTCAAGATTGGAATTTCCCTTGAGTACAAATGACTCAATTTCTGAACAAAGATTTAGGACAACAGTGGAATTATTTTCTGTGAGAAGAAAGCAGGATAGGAGTTGTCAGTGCACTTTTGGTAAACGTAAAGGCTGATGCTAATGTCATATTATATCAGAAAGATTTATCCTGCTGAAATGATTTTCTGTAATTTCCAAGACTTGGCACAGTGCTTAAGGAATGGTAGCCACTGAATAAATATTTCTTTAATAAATGAGAACACACATAAATTATAATTGGCGTTGGAATTAATGATGTGTTTCTGATTTTAAAATGTCTGATTTGAGTGAGATTTGGAAAGTATTGTGATAAAGTTGTTTTTTGTAAGAATATTATTCATTTATATATTTGAAAGAGTTCCAGAGAGGGAGGGAGGAAGATGAGAGAGAGAGAGAGAGGTTTTCCATCCACTGGCTACCTCCCCAGATGTTCACAATGGCCAAAGCTGAGCCAGTTTGAAGACAGGAGCCAGGAGTTTCTTTCAGGTTTCTCACATGGGTGGCAGATGCCCAGACACTAGTGCCAGCTTCCACTCTGTTTTCCAAGCCATTAGTAGGAAGTTGGATCAGAAGTGGAGCAGCCAGGACACAAACTGGAGTCCATATGGGATTCTAGCATCACAAGTGGCAGCTTTACCCACTATGCCACAGTGCCAGCTCAATGGGATAAAGTTTTAATAAGACAAAATAAGAAATTGTCCAACTGCTTGTCTCCTACAAAGAATGGGTGAGTCTGCCAATTCTCCAATGAATGTTAATAGGGAAACTGTTTTTTTTTTTTTAAGATTTATTTTAGTTATTTGAAAGATAGATTTACAGAGAGGTAGAGATGTGGAAGGGAGTGTCTTCATCTGCTGTTTTACTCCCCAGATGGCCACAATGGCTAGAGCTGAACAGATCCAAAGCCAGGAGCCAGGAACCAGGAGCTTCTTCCAAGTCTCCCATGTGAGTGCAGGGGCCCAAGGACTTAAGCCATCCTCCACTGCTTTCCTAGGCACATTAGCAGGGAGCTTATTCAGATGCAGAGCAGCCAGGACTCAAATGGGTACCCACATGGGATACTGGCACTGAAGGCCTGGGCTTTAACCTGCCGTGCCACAGCACCGGCCCTGGGAAACTATTATCTCCTTATACGATCTTTTTTTTTTAGTGTAAAAGACCTTGTTGTTCATTAGACCAATCTGTATTTCAAAATAGCAAAACTGTCTTGCTGTATCCTCCAGAAAGACAATAAGGTACAGTGAAGCAACACGCAGGCTTAGTCAAAATCTTTTAAATCACATATATTGAGAACATCTATGTTTAGAACTCTGCTCTTCAAATTATGCTGGAATAACCAGCAAATAAATGGCCACTCTGAATCTCAAACTATTCATTTGTAAAACTGAAGAAAGTAATACCGTCTCTGTGAAAATTCTTACGATGATAAATGGAAAAGCATATAAAGCACCTGGATATAGAGGTGCAAAATAAATATAATTTTATTTGTCATTCCTTATGTTAAGTGAATTGTTTATACAATTAAAATAAGTATAGCTGTGATAATTTTTGTCTGTGTGGAGGGTCTAATACTGAGTTACTATAGTAACTTCCTTTTTTTTTTTTTAAAAAAAGGGTTATTTATTTATTTGAAAGTCAGAGTTACAAAGAGAAGGAGAGGCAGTGAGAAAAAGAGAGAGAGGGAGGGAGGGGGGGAGGAAAGACAGAGAGAGAGAATCTTCACTCCCCAATTGGCCACAACGGCTGGAGGTATGCTGATCCGAAGCCAGGGGACAGAAGCTTCCTTCAGGTCTCCTAAGTGAGTACAGGAGCCCAAAGACATGGGCCATCTTTTACTGCTTTCCCAGGCCACAGTAGAGAGCTAGATTGGAAGTGGAGCAGCCAGGACTCGAACTGACGCCCAAATGGGATGCCGGCACTGCAGGCAGTGGCTTTACCTGCTATGCCACAGCACCAGCTGCAAGTAATTTTTTTTTTACTTTATTTTTTCTGGAAAGACATTTCTCTAGTATTAGTAATTTTAAAAATTAAACTACTTATTAAAAAGTTGATGAATATCTACCAAATCCTTTCTCTAGTTCATCCTTATTAATCCAATTATCTTCTAATATTTTCATTTCATTTTGCAAAGGGTTGAGTTGATTTTCCCAATAAACACACCTAATATACAATAAATCATGCTGTCCTCAATTTATTTAATATGTACTATCTTAAGTAAATACATTCTTATATGTAAGCATGCTACTCAATAATTCCTTTTCAGATTTTTAATATAATTAAAGATCAGGACTATTCATTACTCTCTAAATTAATGATGGTAAACACATACCACAAATTCTGGCACTTCCCACATCCAAACATATTGCACTGTTTCCTAATATTCCACTTTTTCTTTCAAGATTCTTATGAATACAATACTGCTGAAGGCAACCATCAGTAGATTTGTGTTAGCGTAACAGTTCATATCTATTTGTCTTTCATGAAATAAACTGTGTGTCAGATTCAGACTCAAGATTGCTTGATGCTGAGCTTGAAATGATAGTTTAGTATACCTTCTTTGGGTTAGTAATGCCATAAAGCTCTCCTTGAAAATATTTTTACCCTGTGGAAATGTTCAGATAGCGTTCCTCTGAGATCAGCTGCAATGTATTAACACTGATTGCATTGGAAAAGATTGAAATAAGGAGGCAGCTACAGCTGCATAGTGTGTATATGTTTTGTCAAATATTGATACAAAATTTAAATAAAGATCTGGAGTTTGTATGCTAAATGAATAAACTAAAGTTGAACTATCATATCTGCTACTTAAAAGTTTTTCAGTTACATCATATACTTGTCACCTTTAATTTTTGCCTTATTCATTTACCATCTAAACTGTTTTTTAAATTATTTTCTTTACAGTGGCTCAATTTCACTGAAAGCTTATTTAAATACAATATTTTATGTTACTATCATGAAAAATATATGTAATTTAACATACATAGACATAACTATAAGTATAAATATTTTAAAATAATACTGTGAATAAATTCTAGCTAGAGGGGCTGACACTGTGGTATAGTAGGCTACAGTCACTCCAAGGTAAAAACTATACTGACTTGTAAGAGCATGGATTGATTCATTTTATTAATTTTTGTACCTTACAACACAGATTCATGCAGTGTTTATTATTTTTCTTTGTCTTCTTTCATGTATTATTTTTGAGAGCTCCATGCATATTGCTGTGTTTACTTATAGACAGTTCATTTTCACTGATGCACGGCATTCCACTGCATGAATATATGTCATGTAAATCGTGAACCTGGCTCTGTTCCCTTGACACATGCAGTTTTCTCACTTCCTACTAACTCATTGGAATCAAATTTCTGTTCAACTTGGAGTCCAGGAGGTTTGTGGCTTCAGTTCCAACTGATGGTTGTATGTTTCTATTCTACTTCTATCAAAGAGATGCTTTTTTTTTTTTTTTTTTTTTTTTTTACAAGGCAGACTGGACAGTGAGAGAGAGACAGAGAGAAAGGTTTGCCGTTGGTTCACCCTCCAATGGCCACCACGGCTGGCGCACTGCGGCCAGCGCACTGCGCTGATCCGAAGGCAGGAGCCAGGTGCTTCTCCTGGTCTCCCATGGGGTGCAGGGCCAAAGCACTTGGGCCATCCTCCACTGTACTCCCGGGCCACAGCAGAGAGCTGGCCTGGAAGAGGGGCAACCGGGACAGAATCCGGCGCCCCAACAGGGACTAGAACCTGGTGTGCCGGCGCCGCAAGGCGGAGGATTAGCCTAGTGAGCCGCGGCGCTGGCAGAGATGCTTTTTAGTCATTTGAAAATGGTATGTACATTTAATAGCAATTTATAACTCTGTTAATCTAATATGATCATGTGTTTTGAGTGTTAAGACATAAACTCACAGAACAAATTTGTTGGGGATTTTATTATAAAAAAAAGTCTTATTTTGTGCTAGTAATTCTCAATAATATATTACGTAATCTATGCATACATATGCATACATTTTAGATGAAGAGAATCAGTATCTTAAAGTTAAAAATAGATAAGGTTTCTAGATAGAATTTTTTAAAGATTTATTTTATTTATTTGAGAGGCAGAGTTACAGACTGAGAAAGTGAAAGACAGAGAGGTCTTCTATCCACTGGTTCACTCCTCAAATGGCCTCAATGGCTGGAGCTGGGCTGATATGAAGCCAGGAGCCAGGAACTTCTTCAAGGTCTCCCATGTGAATAGAGGAGCCTAAGCACTTGGGTCATCTTCCACTGCTTCCCCAGGCCATTAGCAGAGAGCAGGATCAGAAAAGGAGCATCCAGGACATGAACGGGCACCCATATCGTATGCTGGCACTGCAGGCAGAGGCTTAGCCTACTATACCAAAAATAAATAAATAAATAAATAACTATAGTACCTTAGCTAAAGTCCTGGCTCCAGCTCCTGATTCTAGCTTCTTACCTATGCAGAATCTTGGAGGAAGCAGTGATGTCTCAAGTAATTGGGTCCCTCCCAACCAGAGGGGAGACCTGGATTAAGTTTCTGTCTTGACTTTCTGGCTCCCAGCTTTGGCAGTAGATGAGAGTTCTCTATCTGTGTCCTTGTTTTTCTCTCCTTTTGTATCTCAAATAAATTACATAATTAAAAAAAGGACGTATCACACGACTAGCATCCTCAGCAATAATCAGAACATTGATTGCACGTCCAGGATCCATCCTTATGGATTGTTTGTGTTTGTGAAAGTACTTTATACTTTGTGTGTCTCTGTGAGTGCACAGACTGTGGAAATCTTTACTTAGTGTAGAGTTGATCTTCTGTATATAAAGATAATTAAAAATGAATCTTAATGAATAATGGGATGGGAGAGGGAGTAGGAGGTGGGATGGATTGGGGTGGGAGGGCAGGTATGGGAGGAAGAATCACTGTAATCAAAAAGTTGTATTATGAAATTTATATTTATTAAATAAAAGCTTTCTAAAAAATAAAATATACCAGTTAAAAAAATAAGATATGCAAGTTAAAATTCAAGCTTCTGATGTCCCAGCAATTTTATATCGAGATATAGACACCCCAGGGAAAACTCTCATTTATCTGCACAAGAAGATATAAAATATATCTACTGAAACACTGTTTATAATAGTGAAAAGTTAAAAAGAACTCATGTGCACCAATATGAAACTATATAAATGAATTATATATAAGAAAGAATACTATAACAATTAAAATGAGAGAACTACATCTATATGTACAAAACATACAGGTATTTTTAAATGTTGAATAAAAATTGTTATAGTAAAAATACATAGGGTGTAATGCCATTTATACAAACATTTTAAAGTCATATAAAATAGTATATGTATGTGGATATATATAAATCTACATACATACATACATATTAAAGGCACAGAGACATGGGCATATAGATGCCATGTTCAACATGGAGATTGTCTCTGGAAAGATAAATGCAACTTCATAATGTTGTATTTTAAAAACAGTTTAATGAAAAGATGACAAAGTGTGGATATTTGTTAACTCAAGATGATGCAGTTTGTTATTTATGTTTTTCTGTACTGTTTAATTAAAAGAAATAGAATTTTACTTAACAATTGGTATTTTTTAATGCTACAACTAAATATTCTTAAATAAACCCCATTAGTATTGGAAATATCATATAGTATTGTAGAAAAATCATAGAAACTCTGGGCGTGAGAGGTAGTTGGTGAGCATCTGAAACAACTTAGGGTCCAATATTTGAGAGATCAGTACTCTCCCAAGTCTAGAAGACAAAAGACAAAGCTTCCCTTTCAGTAATGGAGTTCTCAAGTTTTCTTTGCATAAAACATGAGAAAGCAACAATGTCCAGTTTTAACAACTGTTGCATAAATTGAAACCTTTTCCTTAAACAACTTTCTAAAACTTTGTATTTGTTAACTAATCATTCTATTGTTCTTCTTTATTAATCTCCTTTTTTTGAAAAGATGGTCAGCAGCCACATATTTTTGATTCAATGAAAAGCTATTTAGACCCATGGAAATCAGATATTTCTGGCATATACTACTAAGCCTGTGGGATACAGATCCTGCACCGTATATCACTATGAGGTAAGGAGAGGTATGATTTTGAGGGTCTTGTTTTCCTGCTCTTCCAGATTTTTGAATCTTGCCTGCAGTTTCCTTGGCAGGGACAGACCAGAGGATTTTGTGGGCCTTGTACAGCCCACAGGGCAGATGTTTCCCCCATCCATCCGCCCCACACAAGTTAGGCTTAGTCTTCAGAGGTTTCTCTATTCAGTTAGCATTTGGAGAAGTAGTAAGATATTGTGTGCAGATTTTTTAAGGGCCAAGACTGGAAAAAAGCCTGGAAGCCTGGGAGAGAGTTAAATTTATTCTTTTTCCATGCACTCGTCCAAACTCAGCAAGAGAGCCATACCTAGCTTCGTACAGAACTACTTTGTGGCGGATAAAATGACTAACCCATCCAAGTTTGCTCAGGACTGAGGGGTTTGCCTGCAAATGGGCATTTTAGTGTTAACTGGAACAATCTTAGACAGTTCGATACAGTTGGTCATACTGGTAGCACACTTCGGATTTGAAACTATATCTATATTTTTGAAAATTATACCTTATAGCTAAGAGACAAAAATAAGTAAAATAGAAAACATCTCTGCATTCAAAATGGTATTGTTTATGCTGTGTATATGTGTTGAAATATCACATAAGACCCTATAAAATGTACACATATTATATGTTATTCAAAATTTTAAATGATAAAAAGGCATTAGAGCAAGGTTAAGAGCATAGACTCTGGAGAAGTAATTTTTGTGTTTGATTCTGAGGTTTATAACTTGCCTGTACTAGCTTTGTGAGCTGGGTAAATTATTTAATATCTTGTGCTTCAGTTTCTGTTTATAAGAATTATAAACATTTCTTAGAGTGCTATGAGGATTAAATTGACTAATATTTGTAAAGCTCTAGAAAAATTGCTTGGTATCAGGTTTTGTTGAATAAATACACTGACATTTATTGGAAACCATATGTATAAAGCATGTACATCAATTATTCAGAAAGATATTGCCTTTATCAGCAAATAATTTGTAACCAGAAGACAACTTAAACAAATAATGATAATCATTTTATAAATCAGAAGTATCTGCTGGAGCAGTTGAATTTCATTATAAAAATGTATAAATAGTGTCTATTTCTTAACTTTCACTCATTTATTCCTATGGTTTCTGTCAACTACATGCCAGAAACTGTACTAGGTGCAGATGTGAAGACATACCATAGTGAAAAAGATAGACAATGCAATAGCCGTTTTGAACCTTAAACTTTTTTTAATAGTAAAATGTGGTTTACTCATAAAATGGAACACTTGAAGCTATTATAATAAGCTAAATCTTGATAAAATGTCTATAGATAAAAACAAAGTATAAATGATGTGATGTGTATATTATTTACAAATTGGCTATTTTTTACCATGACATATTTCAGTTTCTGAACTTTGTAATATAAACACTGAAGCACATGAACAAAAAATTATAAAAATATCAGATTGTTATAAGTGCTATAAATGAAATACTTTGGAGAATATGACCTTTCATAACTGAAGAAAGTGTAGTCAGGAAATACCTGTCTGATGAAGTGATATTTGAACCATGACCTAGCAAATAAGGAGGAACTAGCTGTGCTGAGAGAAGAGAGAACATCATTCAAGCAGGAGGAAACCACGAGTGAAAAGACTCTGGCACAAAACAAAGCTTGTCAGAACCTAGACTCTAAAAGATCAATGTGATTGGGTCACAGCATAAAGAGGAATGTGGCAAAAGATGAGATTGGACAGGTAGAAGTAGGCAAGCATCATGTAGGAATTTAGACATAATGAGCAGGTTTTAAATTTTAGATTCTAAAATTTACATCTTCTATGTAACAAGAGGTCATTAGTCTTAAGTGATTGATTGTCATCTTCCAAAACTAGGTTTCTTAAAAACAATTGTCATTTTATTATCTTTCACTGTTCTATGAATTGACTGGTTTCAGCTGGGAAGTTATTTTACTGGTCTAATTTGGAGTCTCATATGCTATTGCAGACACAGCTGCAGCTAGACTTATTTGGAGAATTCATTTAGATGCTAAAAAAATTGACCTTTCTTCATTCCATCTTCACATCTTTCCATTTATTTCTCCATATGACTCCAAGTTGGCTCTTGAGTGAGGTAACTGGACTGCTTATATGGTGATTTCAGTTCCCTCTGAACCACAAAACTGAAAGTTGTCAGGCCTTCTTCAGGCATATACTTGCAACTGGCACAGTTACCTTTCCTGCATTATATTAGAGTAAGGCCATCCTTGGCTCTACGACAGAGGGTCCTCCATGAAAGCATGAATACCTGACGTTAATTAAGGACCATCTTTATACAGTACCTGCTATAGCCTTCCCTCTGTCCCTAAATTATGCATCTTCCTCCCACATGCAAAATACACTTTCCTCCTACTCAAAAGCCTCAAATATTCCATTAAAGCACCAGAAAGATTTTATCATTTAAGTCATGTATGGAAATAAATGAGGCTCCATCTGAAAACCTGTGAATCAAGGACACAAATTATCTGTCCCCCGCATATCTAACATAAAATAGAGATGGGTGTGTCATAATAGACACATTAAACAAAATGAAATTGGGGAGATACAGTCATTGGTTTCTAACAATTCTAATAATTCTAAAATATAGCTAGGCACATTTTACCAATTTTATCTTCTGGAGTCAGAGATTGTATGTTGATTACAGAACAGTTGATATATTATCAGTATATCTCTAATAAAAATTTTCTTGACTTCTTATCTCTATATTCTGGGCTCCTGGCTCCATCTTCTGGCTCGTCTTACCCATAAAAAATATGCCCTATGTTTATAGCTGAGTAGCTTTCTCCACCCTCTTTCTATGTATTGGAAGTTGAAAACCCAAAGGTCTTTTTTAACTTTCTCAGTCCTCCTTCAGTTTAAGCTTATATAATTTTTAAAAAGGCTTTATTGACATCCAATGTATCAAATTTTAATATACTTTATGAGATAGAACACATACCCTAATATCTCTGAATTAAGACCCTTTCTACCTTGAACATAACATCCGAGTACTATGAGACAATAAGCCTAAGTCTTAGACAGTATCCTTTTTAATCAAGGGAACCCATTAGGCCTTGGCCTCACATTATAATAAATTTGACCTATTCTTTCTTCTAAGGTCATGCCTTACTGGCAATACTATGGATCTGTTTCTTGGTTGGTTGGTTTGTTTTTTAAGATAAAGCTATTTCTTACTTAGAGAAGTTTTTGCTTGGTGGCCAAGCTAGCGATGAGAAATGTTTTTTCTTCAATCTAGAAAGTTCTGTGTTGGTAATATCTCATATATTTAACTTGAAAACTGAGTATTTCTTTCTGTAGTTTATGGATATTAGTGCTTTTAGAAACAAAAGCTAAACAGAAACGCACACGCACACACATGTTGGCATTTTCATTATTCTCCCTGGCAATCTCAATATCTAAATAGACAAGCTTAATTGGTTATATTTTCTATATTTTATGTTAATGAAAGATGTAATATCACATTTCCACTGTAATATAACATAAATAAAATTCTCTTCAGTTTCTGAGAAAAATGTCCTCCCTTTTCTTCCAGACTTCACTGACAATTTGTAGGCTGTTCTCATATAGTTTCTGTTTTGTAACTAATTACAAAGCCTGTGGTATATATTTTATGTTTTTGATATGGCAAGATTCACTTCCACATGTCAATATCTGTTCTTGTTATTTATTGCTATGTAACAAAATATTCTGAAATGTAGTAGTTTATTATAATAATTTGTTATTATCATCAGTGCTTCTGTGGGTTAGCTGGGATCAGGCAGGAAATTATTCAATGGTCTTATTTGAGGGTTCTCCAAATACTTATATTCAGGTAGCTGCTGAAGCTCGCACCCCTGACTGGGGTGCTAGAGTGGTTGAGTTTCCTGGCCCCTGCATGTTGTCTCATAGTTTGCCTTCTCACATACATGTATTAATCTCACATATAGAGATTTCCATGTGACATCTATACATGGGCTTTATAACATAGCATTCAGAATTCTTACATGGAGACTTGTAGTTCCCAAAAGCAGAAGCTGATGAGTTTTCTTCAGGCTTAGGCCCAGAACTGATGTAAGATATTTTTTAACATTAAATTAAAGGAAGTCATAGATGAGTCTTCATTTGGTGTGGAAAGGGAATACATCAAGATTAGTAACCAGATTGAGGGAAATCATTGGAGACAAGCTACCACCCATGCTATGAATTAAGTTTCCAAAAGATTATTTTGATTGCCAGGGGGAGAATGGACTGGTGGGGAACACTATGGAAGCAGTATAAGTGAGAGATAATTGTGGTTTATAAAAAGGTATTACAGGTGGAGGGTTGTAAACGATTCAAGATATATTTGGAGTTAGGCTTATAAAGACCTGCTGATGAATTGATTGTTAAGGATGAAAAATAGAAATCATGGTGATTCTTAGTTATTAGTCACATGGAAAATTGAGGTATGGGTTAGCCTATGGTAAAATGAGATTTTGAGGCATTGGGGACAAGTTCTTCTGTTATAGACATATTATCATTGAGAGACATGTTAGACATATAAGTTAAGACTTCAAATAAAGAGGTAGGTTTATGAATTTTCAGGCCAGGAGAGGAGATAAACACTATAAATGTATGTTTCATAAACATCAGAATATACAAGATGTTTAAAAGCATTTGCATGTAGATGAGATTCCCTTGAAAGAATTTCAGAAAAAGAAGAGAACTTTGGCTAGGACCTTGCAAAGTTAGGAGAAGGAAAAGTATATGCAAAGAAGACTGGGAAGGTTAGAATGAGGTCCAATGTTAATCAAAATAGTGCGAATCATAGAATCTGAGTGACAAAAATGTTCCAATAGGGAGTGGTGGTTAATGGAATTAAATTCTGTTGATAGGTCTGTACAATGAAAACAGAGAGATGTCCACTGGGTGTCATTTGTTACTCATTTCATCTTCTAAAGTTGTTCACATGATATATTTCTCTAATATTGTTACTATATAGTTATTTGGTTATTGTCATTGTCCAATAGAATGCAAGTGCCTAGAGAGCAAAATCTTGTGTCTGTCTTATTTATCATTTGTATCAGCTGGCTTTTCATCACTTCTGATGAAAAAAAAAATAAAAAACAAGAGAAGACTCTTGGAAAGGAAAAGGCTTATGGTTTGAAGTTCATTCACAGTTGAAGGTCAGCTGGCCTCATTATCCTGGCATGTGGTTGAGGCCAACATGACAGAATATGTATGCATGAATGATCACCTGGTGAGTCAGGAAGAATAGAAAGAAGCTAAGCCAAACTTGGATTAAATAGTCAACCATTGTGTGAGAACTGCCTTCCAATGGCAAGCCCCTAAGACCTAAAGACTTGGCACTGGCTTTATCTTTAACTGCCATAATTAGATCAAGCCTCCACCCTAACCCATCAAATTATTGTACCACAGAACTTAAAATTATATCTGGTACATAATGTACACTTTTCATTCATTAAATCATTCAGTAATCCTAGAAGTTAATATAAATATTCTCATTTTACAAAAAAGGAAACTTGAAGATCAGAAATATGAGACACATACGGGAAATAAATGGGTAACCAATTTCAAATCCAGATACCTGAATCTCAAGTATCTTATTATTTTAACAAAATCATTCCTCATTTATTAAGAATGTTCTGTCACATGATCATAGGTTAACAGAATATTCTAGGGCTTAGCTGTTAGGTATTTTTTTAAAAAAGAACATAATAGTAATTGCTTTTTGATTAAATCTGTGATTGGAATAATAAAATATGCATTTGCTTCTGTGGTAGTTCTATCTTAAAATGCAACTGTCTTCAAAACAACATTAATATGAATATTTATTTTATTTGCATGTAATTTGCATATTGATCTATTTCCTTTGCACTTAAAAAACAAGAGAAAATGTTCACATAATACTTTAAATGATATAATCAAAGTGGTCTCTTAAAAATATGCTCTGAAAAACAAGGTTATTTAACCTATTATATGTATCTTTAAATGCATGATTTTTTTCTATGTTCACACAGGAGCTGTGCAAGAAAGTAACTTACAATGAGCATATGTGTTGATTTACAGGTTTCTTCTTTCAATTTTAATTCATCTTTTAGGGAGACTTGGAGGCATGATAGCCAGTGCCAGCATTGAAAGAAGTTAACTAGAATCTGACAGAAGATAGATGCAAATGAAGTTCCAAAAGAAAATGATATAGGGCAAAAGAGAGCTGAAAGGCTGAAGAGAAACAAGGAGGCCATGTAAGGGAAATTAGGAAGAGGAAGAGAGTATTCAGACAGAATTCAATGGCCTAATTACCAGGAAGAATAACATTTATGGAATAAGGGAAGAGTCCTTGCTGCCATCTATCTGAGATCATGAATATTAACCATCACCAAGATACATGTTTTGTGTGTAAGCTATGCTAGGTAATATGCTATCCACTTACATATAGTACATTAGTATCACAAAATTTTTGCAAAACACACACATACTCACATAAAGCTACTTCAAAGAGTTCATGAAAAATAGAATTAAAAGTAAGTTTATTTTGATGAAAAAACATTTGGAATCCATGCATAGTATTTTTACAACACATATTTTTTCATAAACTCATTTATTTATTTTGTTTATTTTTATTTTTTAAAAGATTGCTTATTGATTTGAAAGCAAAGTTATAGAAAGAGGACAGACACGGAAAGGTCTTCCATCCATTGGTTCACTCCCTAATGGTCTCAACAGCCAGGGCTGGGTCACACCACAGCCAGGAGCTTCATCCAGGCCTCCCACCTGGGTGACAGGAGCCTAGGCACTTAAGCCATCTTCTGCTGCTTTCCCAGATGCATTATTAGGGAGCTGTGCTGGAAGCAGAGAGCAGCTTCCAATTTCATGTTATGGAATGTTGGCATCACAGTCAACAACCTAATCCACTGCATCACAATGCTGGCCACTTCATAAACTTATTCAAGACTCCCCATATGCATGAATTTAAAGTTTTTTGTTGAAAATTTTTTGCTGAAATAAACTTATCTTTTAGTTTAATTTTCTATGAACTTTTTGAAGTATACTCAAATATATGGAACACATTAATATGATTATATCCTATATACTTTATATATGCAAATATGAAATAACATTTTTATATCTACTTTCTATAATATGTATTTATTCATAAGTTTATGTCTATTTATATTCTCTTTAAAAGATATATATATATGTAGTGTCTATGATGGAAATATATATGTATATATACACATGAAATGGAGGTGTATATGTGTATTTACAATATACAAATTATATAATTAGGATGTATTTGTGCATATATATCACCTATATATATGTCATGGGTATATATATATATATATTTACTTATGGTTAGATAGATCTACACATTCACACACACACATACAAATAAATGGTGATGATGAAGGTAGCTAAATTGTATTTGCTGTGCTTAATACTTTCTAGGGACTATGTTTATAATATTCCAGTGATATTGATACTATTAAATATAGATGAAGGAACAAAATCAAGTAACTTTCTCTAAGATTATGTAGTGAAGAATTAGTGTAATGGGAATTTAAGACCTGAATTCCAAAT
This sequence comes from Oryctolagus cuniculus, assembly GCF_964237555.1. Classification (NCBI taxonomy): domain Eukaryota; kingdom Metazoa; phylum Chordata; class Mammalia; order Lagomorpha; family Leporidae; genus Oryctolagus; species Oryctolagus cuniculus. Next base: position 75,908,439 of record NC_091432.1, on the reverse strand, counting down.
GCCCAGTTCTGTTTAACAGCTTTATTGCTGTATAACTGATACACAAACAACCGTACGTAGTTGATATATACAGTCTGATGGGTTTGAACATATGCATACATCCATGAAGCCTACTTCTCCCAACTTTTCTGGGAGAATGGTGCTTGAGCTGCTGGGTAGGTAAAGTTGTAGAGAACTTGTCTGTCTTGGATGGCGCTCTGGACAAGAATATTTACATGTGACCATGTGAAGTAAAGTGCATTTGAGGGCAAAAGATGAGCTATTTGTTCTCTCTTTTTGCTTGTGGTAGTTAGAAACTTCTGGTACTTATTTCTTTGAAGGCACCCTGCTCATATAGTTAAAATATTGGATTTGGATTTACAAATCAAGCCTTATTCATTGAGAAGATAAGTGAAATAATGGAAAAATGGTGAAATTTGACTCCTGACTATCATGCATTGTTTGGTGACCATGGATAAATACCTTCAGATATCTCAATTTTAACATTGGTTATGTGAGATAATAATGCCTCCCAAGCAGAATGATTTTGAGAAGCAGAGATAATTCATATTAAATATTTAGAATTATGCTCGATATATAGTAGAAACCTAATGAGTATCATTATTGGATATTTTGATTTCTTGATCTCTATAGTTCCTTCCTGTCCTATGAGGCTGGGATTGGGAGTTTAGGCAAATTAATAGGTAAAGGAAAAGATGACTTGGTATACTCATACTCTCCAAGTGGCTGTGTAAATATTATAAGTATGTATATTATATTATACTGTACTACAAAGTAGATGAAAATACCCATAAATATGCTTAAGTTTCATTGACACAGGTATCTGAGTTTTGGAACTTGTTCTTTAGGAAATAATTTAACCAAAGAAAGCTATAAGCACAAAACTATCAATATAACAATATTTTCTATAATACTAGCAAAAATTAGAACTCTTTAGAGGAAAAGTTAATTAAATTATGAAGTATCAAATAGAGAATTTTCTTAGAAAGACCATAGACTAGCAGTGAAGTGCACTTATGATATAATGTTAAGTGAAAATAATTAAAATGATAAATGTACTTTGATTACACTATAAAACAATAAGTGTTTTGGAAAAGATTTTAAAGGAACATAGGAAAATAATTTTTTTAGTATGATGGGATTTTTAAAAATATTTATTTATTTATTTATTTGAAAGTCAGAATTACAGAGAGGAGACACAGAAAGAGAGAGACAGAGAGACATCTGCCATCTGCTGGTTCACTCCCCAGATGGTTGCATTGGCCAGGGCTGGGCCAGGTGGGAGCCGGGAGCCAGGAGCCAGAAGCCAGGTGCCCGGAGTCAGGAGCTTCTTCTGGGTTTCCCACATGGGTGGAGAGGCCCCAAAGCTTGGGCCATCTTCTGCTGCTTTCCTAGGCACATTAGCAGGGAGCTGGATTGTCGCCAAGTATGCTAAGATTTAAAAGTAATTTTTTCAACAAAAAATAATTTTTTAAAGAACAAAATCTTGGCACAAATTTTGTGGCTAAGCAATTAAACCCACCTCCTGTGATGCTGGCATCCCATATGTGTGCCTGTTCCTGTCCCAGCTGCTCCCTTTCTGATCCAACTCCCTGCTAATATGCCTGGGAAAAGTAGTGGAAGATGGCACAAGTGTTTGGGCCCCTGCCACCATAAGGAGATCCTTATGAAGCTCCTGAATTCTGGCTTTAGCCTGGCTCATCCTTGGCTGTTGAGGCCATCTGTGGAGTGAACCTGTGGATAGAAGACCTCTGTTATTCTGTCTATCCATTTCTCTAATTCTGATTTTCAAATAAGTAAATGAATCTTTAAAAAATTACATAAATAAAAAACAAAATCCACTTGTTCATAGAATAAATATTTACTGGTGCCTAAAAGGTATCAAAAGTTACAGATACCAGAATACCTCAGTGAACAAAATATGTGGAAAAGCTGGAAAAATAAACCTGGTGTTATCAGAGCAGTATGCTGGCTTTTCAAAGAACTATTATGTTCAAAGTATCATTTTACCTTTCAATTTAATTTTTTAAATTATACAATATAAAAACATGGAAAACAGGACAGTGCTAACCGATATATTTAGATCCCAGACTTAACAGTTATTAATTTTTTTATTTCCTTCCCCACCCCACTTCCAGGAGGCAAAACAAGCACAGCAAAAGCTGGATCCCCTCGTCCCTTTCTCCTCCTTTCCTCCCCAAAGGTAACCCTGTTCTTGATATAGTTACGTATCAAACCCATCCAGGTTTTATTTTTTTCTACATATACATAGAGCCATAAACAAAAATTATACTATTTGTGGGTTTATAGACTTCACATAAATAGTACCATGTGGTCTTTACCCTTAAGTGGTCATTCTTATTTCACTCATTTTAGTTCTACATAGTATTGAATGAATGAATAAACAACTTATCCCCTGATTGACTGCTTCTGATTTTTTACAATTATGAACAATTCTGCAATGAACATTATTATACACATCTTCTATAAGTGTGAAATTTTTGGGAGATCACTGTGTGCATCTTCAATTTCAAAGCACATTGTAAAGTTCCTTTCTCAAGTGGGAATAACAATTGACAGTCCTAACAGTAATGTAACTTTCCATGCATCCTCACCAATATTTAAGTGATATTTGCATATATGATACATGTGATTTGATAACTTCCTTTTTGTTTTAATTAATCTGGATTGGGATCAAGATTAAGTACACAGAGTCCATTCTTCTGAACCCAGTGAGTCATTTATAAAGAAGTCTTTTTTCTAAGCAGTCTTGACTATAAGATTGTATCCTGGGAACTACTAATAAACACTTGGACGCCACTTTGAGGCGGCTCATTTTCAACAGTAAATTTAATGGAGCTCATGCTAGAGTAATTTGAGTTATGAGTATTCTAACATGTATCTGTAGATGGCTATGGGAATTAAATGAAATGCCATGTCTAATTCATAATACAAATTTTATTTCCCAATTAAAAAATATTAGCCCAAGTAATCACTAAATAGACTTCCTTTTGCTTAGGTGCGCTAATGTTCTTAGATAAGTGGAGTCAGACTTTGGCATGTGTCAGAATTATCTGTATGATCTGTTAAGGCACAAGCTGCTGACTCAATTTCTGATTCAACAGATGTGATGTGGGGCCTGAGAGTTTACTTGCAAGCCTCCAGGTGATGTTGCTCTTGATACTGTACTGGCAAGCCACTTGTGAACCGTTATTCTATGTGTACAAGCTACAGTGTCATGTTACCGCTGCATGGGGGATGACAGTTGTCAGGTTACATCAATTATTCCAATGACTACTTCACTGATATCACTGTCTTTGTAATATTGGGGTTCCTCAAAGATCCATTTGCTTTATTTAGGTGGCAATTCATGTAGCAATGGCACAGTGTTCCACCTTCCTTCCTCACTCAGCACATTTGTGCTATGATTCATAAAATTATAAAAGGATTAAAATTTCTTGGCTCTTTCTGCCTGCCTGCCTCTGATTACAAATGAGCTAAAATAAGCAAGTTGAGATTTAGGGCAGATTTTAGTGAGAGGGAGTTGCTTGGCACCAGGAGCCACAAAGGGAAATGAGCCAGGGATGCAGGTTGTTCCTAGTTTGATTTTAAGTTATCCACCTTTGTCTCCTTCCCACCACCCTGCCTTGTCATTAGTGTCTTTGCACTCAGATATTCAATGATCTTCCTTTTTTGAATCATAGTCTTTGCCCAAAGCTGGAATTATTCTCCACTTAGGAACTTCTAGACTATGCCAAAGGCAAGTAAGATGAAATTCTGAGGACTGCCAATGAAGCAGGTGTGAATTTTAGACCATTTCTTCCTGTGCCTTCAATTTTAAAAGTTTGTGTTTGTGAAAGAACTTTATACTTTGTGTGTCTGTGTGGGTGCACAAACTGTTGAAATCTTTACTTAGTATAGAGTTGATCTTCTATATATAAAGATAATTAAAAATGAATCTTAATGAAGAATGGGATGGGAGAGGGAGTAGGAGATGCGATGAGAGTTGGGGTGGGAGGGCAGGTATGGGGGAAGAACTACTGTAATCAAAAAGTTGTACTTACGAAATTTATATTTATCAAATAAAAGCTTTCTATATAAAAAAAGAAATTACATAACTGAGAGGCCAGTGTTGTGGCATAACTGATAAAGCCACTTTCTATTACACTGGCATCCCATGTGGGCTCCAATTTGATTCCCAGCTGCTCCATTTCCAATCCAGCTCCCTGCTAATGCACCCGGGAAAGCAGAGGAATGTGGCTCAAGAGTTTGGGCCCCTGAACCCACAGGGGAGACCTGGAGGAGTCTCCTTGTTCCCCACTTTAGCTTGGCCCAGCCTTGGCCATTTGCAGCCATTTGTAGAGTGAAACAGCAGCTGGAATCTCTCTCTCTGTCTCTCCTTCTCTCTCGGTAACTTACTTACTTTGAAGTAAGTAAGATAAATCTTCTAAAAAAATACATAACTAACAGAAGTATGTATTCATGTATATAGCAAATACATTCATTTGAACATCTTCGCTAAGAAGGAAGTGAATTTCATGGATACTGGGTGTAAATTATCCATTTGAGAGCTCTGTGTATGGCAGAATTTTAAATGACATATCAATTTTTTAACAACAAAAATAAAATCAGTGTTTTGGCATAACATTGTATGTTGTCAGAAACAAGATTGCTTACATTTCAAAAAGCACCACACAAAGGTGAGGTAGATTTCTGTGTACTCTGCTTATAAGATCATTGAGAGCAAAGGCTTTCTCCCCTGCTTTTGAAAGACCCAGATAAAGGCAATTCTTGGAATAGACTATGTAAAAAATGAGTAGAAAATGACAATAAGGAATGTTAGAAGAGTACAATGAAAAGACAGGGCTTTGAAACCCATCAAATGTTGTATCAAATCCTGCATATACTGAATGGATGTCCTTAGACAACTTTGTTAATTGTTCTGAATACTAGTTTCTGGTTTATAAAATGAAGATATGGATGTGTGTTAGACACAGCAATTAAGATGCTCCTTAGGACTCCTACATTCCATATCAGAGTGTCTGAGTTCTAGTCCCTGCTTACTTTATGCACACCCTGGAAAGCAGCAGATGATGACTCAAATGCTTGGTTTCCTGCTACTCATATTGGAGATTCAGACTGAGTTCTGGGCTCGTGGCTTTAGCCTGGCCCAGCCCACACTGTTGTGGGCAGCTGGGGGGATGAGCCAGTGAGTGGAAGCTGACTGTCTGTATGTCTTTATCTGTCTGTCTGCCTTTCACATAAATAAAATCACTAATTTTTTAAGAAGGCTAGATTCACTTTCCTGTCTGAGATCATGAGATCATGGTGGTAGAATTTAAATTAAGCATAATTGCCAGATCAATGGGACTCAAATATTATAAGCTTCTCCCCACTCCTGCTCCCTCCAATTTCCTAAAATTAATCCTTTGGTGGTATAATAAAAACACAATATTAAAGTTATTAACAGATCTCTGGCTAAGCATTAAACATTTTATACTGGGCTGTATTTACAAATCCTCCTTTATAATTACTAATTGCCAGCCCCCTTAAAGGAGTCCCATAAAAATCTTCCATATCAGGGCATAATGGTTAAAGCTTCCACCTGCAATGCTGGAATCCCATATAGGTGCCAGTTCTGTTCCTAGCTGCTTCACTTCCAAAACAGCATCTGATAATATGCCTGGGAAAGCAGCAGAAGATGGTTCAAGTTCAAGTCCCTGCACCTATGTAGAACACCTGGGAAGAAGCTCCTGGCTCCTTGTTTTGGACTGACCCAGCACCAGCCATTGAAGCCATTTGAAGAGTGAACCAGCAGATGAAAGATCTGTCTCTATTTTTCCTTCTCTCTGCCTCTGTAACTCTTTCAAATAACTAACATAAATCTTAAAATAGTCTTCCATATCTTACAGTGATAATGAGGAAGCTGAGCTTAATAATACTGTGTAACTGCCTCAGGCTGTTAGCAAAAACCCAAGAGAAGTGGAGTTGGAGTTTATGAGTTCAGAATTCCTGCTCCCTGGTCTTCTTTCTTTTTGGGCTGTGCAACCATATTGTAATTCTTCAATATATTTTAGTAGCAAAGCTGACTTGAACACTTAAAGAAGTTTAAAGTTATTTGAGATTTTGTTACTGAATTTTATATTTTTCCAATGTAAATGATAGAAGAGGTGCCGAGGTAACAACTTAGATTACTCTTTGCCATGATTTACACAATCATCCTATTAATATATTTATAGTCATTGATTAGATACCATTAAAAATGCATCAATGTAGTAGACTTTGAAATACATAGTTACAGGCAGGGCTTTAGTTCTGAACACTTTATGTTCTAGAACAAATCACAGTATTATCATAATAACAATAAAGATAGTTTTTAATGTGCAATTCCTAGGTTTGGGCTATTGTGCTAAGCTCTTTATATATTATGTAAATTGATCCACAGAACTCATTTTGGGTCTCTGACATGGGTGGCAGGGACCCAAGTACTTAGGTCATAATATGCTGTTTTCTAGGGTGTGCATAACAGGAAGCTAGGTTGAAAGTGAAGTTAGGACTAGGACTCAGGCACTCTGATATGAAATGCGGATGTCCCAAATAGCATCTTAATTGCTTTATCAAATGATCACTCCTATCTTCATTTTATAAACTAAAAAAATAGAGTTCAGAAATATTAAGAAATAGATACAGATATCCTATGAAGAAAATGTTATTATCTTCATTTTATTGATGGGGGCCATAGACTTAGAACATTTAAATAAATAAATTACCTAAACTGTCATTTGTCAAAAAGCACACTCGGAAAGATTAGAGTATAGACCTGTCTACCTCTATTGCTAAAGTTCTAAAATGTGAAAGTATAAATATTTATTGAGTCTCTTCTGTATATCAGGACCTTAAGACAGAAGAATTTATAGAGAGAGAGAGAGAAGGGGGCTGGCGCTGTGGCGCAGTGAGTTAATCCTCCTGCAGTGCGGGCATCCTATATAGGCATTGGTTCTTGTCCTGGATGCTCCTCTTACGATCCAGCTCTCTGCTATGGCCTGGGAAAGCAGGAGAAGATGGCCCAAGTGCTTTGGCCCCTGCACGTGCATGAGAGACCTGGAAGAAGCTGGCTCCTCTGTTCTTCTCAGCTCCAGCCTTTGCGGTGATTTGAGGAATGAACCAGCAGATGGAAGACCTTTCTCCCTGTCTCTCCCTCTCGCTCTCTGTAACTCTACCTCTCAAATAAATAAATAAAATCTTTGAGAGAGAGAGAGAGAGAGAGAGAGAGAGAGCCCTGCCTTTTAGTGTTGAAATCTGCCTCCAGATACAGTATAAATAGTTCAGAAGGTATATAAGCTAGAATTTCCTGAATAATGTTCAACAAAAATATCTCAGTAGTTTTTGTTTCTGCTTTTAAACCATAAGCTCTAATAACTTTCAGAAAGTCTGCATGCTGTATCCCTGTCTTGAAAGTATGTATTTCATATAAACTTATTAAAAGTGAATGAAATTTTTTTCTTTGAAATATTAGCATTTTCCTTTTAAAAATATTATTAATATGTTTACCCTCTGAAATTGCTTTTTTATTTTTTATGTTTATTATTTTTTATTAAACAGGCTGAGTTAGACAGTGAGAGAGAGAGAGAGAGAGGTCTTCCTTCTGTTGGTTCACCCCCCAAATGGCTGCTATGGCTGGCGCGCTGTAGCGATCCAAAGCCAGGAGCCAGGTGCTTCTTCCTGGTCTCCCATGTGGGTGCAGGCACCCAAGCACTTGGGCCATACTCCACTGCCTTCCCAGGCCACAGCAGAGAGCAGTACTGGAAGAGGAGCAACTGGGACTAGAACCTGGTGCCCATATGGGATGCCGGCGCCGCAGGCGGAGGATTAACCAAGTGAGCCACGGCGCCAGCCCCTGAAATTACTTTTATTAACACCCTACAGGCTTCTAGTATTCCATGGAACACAGACTGGGAAATGCTGGCCTAGCAAAATTCTTTGATATTTAATCTTTTTTTTTTTTTTTTTTTTTTTTTTTTTTTTTTTTTTTTAGAAAGACTATACTCTTTGCCATTTGTGTTTTCCTAGCATTCCAAATCCTTTACAGTATCTATTATGGCAACTCACTTAGGTCATGGTCAGTGCTTATTTCCCCAAAAAATGTTTGTCCTGCACCTCATGATAAACAAGGCTCCATACTCATTCCTGATACCCTGCCTCTTTTCCCTACATAGCTGCTTTTCTGTAGAGCACAGCACTCTCCATTAATTCATTAGACTATTTTTTACTGTGTCCTCTCTTTGTACCAGGCCTGACTGAGTGTTGGGTACTAAGAAGTAACAAGCTGTAGGGATTTTTAAAGATTGTCCAAAAGGCAAAGAAAATTTGAAGGAATTTATAGCATCAGGGATGAGAGTAGAAGAGAGGAGATTTTTTCATGTGTCTGTTGACCATTTGGATTTCCTCTTTTGAAAAATGTCTATTTAGTCCTTGGCCCATGTCTTAAGTGGGTTATTTGTTTTAACTGCCCTATAGTATGTCAAAAAATATGGTATTGTGACGCCCCCAGCTTTGTTTTTGTTGCAAAAGACTGCTTTAGCTATTCGAGGTCTCCTGTGCCTCCATATGAATTTCAGCATCTAGCCATCAGGGAAATACAAATCAAAACCACAATGAGGTTCACCTCACCACTGTTAAAATGGCTTTCATTCAGAAATCAACAAACAACAAATGCTGGCGAGGATGTGGTGAAAAAGGTATCATAATGCACTGTTGGTGGGAATGCAAGCTAATAAAGCCACTATGGAAGTCAGTTTGGAGATTCCTCAGAAACCTGAAGATAGCCCTGTCATACAACCAAGCCATCCCACTCCTTGGAATTTACCCAGAGAAAATTAAATTGGCAAATAAAAGAGCTGTCTGCACCTCAATGTTTATTGCAGCTCAATTCAAAATAGCTAAGACATGGAATCAACCTAAATGCCCATCAACAGAAGACTGGATAAAGAAATCATGGGATATGTACTCTATGGAATACTATACAACAGTGAAAAAAATGAAACCCGGCCATTTGCAACAAAATGGAGGTGTCTGGAAAACATCATGCTGAGTGAAATAAGCAAGTCCCAAAGGGACAAATATCATACATTCTCCCTGATCGGTGAAAACTGACCGAGCACCAAAAAGGAAACCTGTTGAAGTGAAATGCATACTATGAGAAACACTGACTTGATCAGCCCTTTTCCTGACTGTCTAGGAATAACTTACTATTTTATTCCTTTTAGTATTTTTTTGTTCTACTTGATACCATTGGTTGAAATCTTAAATTAACACACAATTATTCTTAGTCATTTAAATATAACTGAAAAGTGATCCCTGTTAAATAAAAGAATGGGAATAAGAGAGGGAAGAGATGTAAAGTTCAGCACATGCTCACTCAGACTTACTGCTAATGGTAGAGCTAGAAACATGCCAGGGGATTCCAATTCAATCCTATCAAGGTGGCATGTACCAATGCCATCTCACTAGACAAAGTGATCACTTTCAGTTAATAACTGATCAAAAATGTAGGATTAAGTGTCAAAGAGATGACATAAATAAGACCAATGTCTGCAAATAATAATTAATAGAATTAAAAAGGAGAGAATGATCATACACGGGAAGCCAGATACACAGCAGACTCATAGAATGGCAGATGCCCTAAACAGCACTCTGGCCTCAGAATCAGCCCTTAAGGCATTCAGATCTGGCTAAAAAGCCCATGAGAGTTTCTCAGGCTTGGAAAGCCAAGACTCTGTGGAATAAAAAAAAAATGACCTAAATTAAAGATCTCTCTGAGTGACATCCCAGCGGAAAGAACGGGCCATCAAAGAAGGTAGTACCTTTCTCTGAAGGGAGGAGAGAACTTCCACTTTGACTATGGCCTTGTCTAAATAAGTTCAGAGTTGGTGAACTCAAGAGGCTCCCATAGCCTTGGCAGCTCATGACAAGAGCCTTGGGTGATTACTGAGGTCATAAAAGTGTCAATTATTAAATCAACAATGGGAGTCACTCTGCACCTGGTCTCCATGTAGGACCTCTGTCCTTAATGTGTTGTACTATGTGAATTAACAATAAAACTACTACTCAAACAGTACTCTATACTTTGTGTTTCTGTGGGTGCAAACTGTTGAAATCTTTATGTAGTATATACTAAACCGATCTTCTGTATTTAAAGTTAATTGAAAATGAATCTTGTTGAAGAATGGGATGGGAGAGGGAGTGGAAGATGGGATGGTTGCTGGTGGGAGGGAGGTTATGGGGGGGAAAAGCAGCTATAATTCAAAAGTTGTACTTTGTAAATTTATATTTATTAAATAAAAGTTGGAAAAAAAAGAGAGAAGAGCTGTTTATCTAGAAGATTGTGGGCCAACACAAGAAAAGGAAAAAGTTGACTTGGGAAAGAAGATATCTGTACCTAGAGATGGGAGCTGGGAAATGGGTGTGGTGATTGGTTATTCTTTTTCTTTACTTTGCTTCACTGAGTTTTCAAAATAAATTGAAGTCTGAACTTTTTGTTTGGAAATAATTAAGGAAAAGCATCTGTTTTCTTTTTCACATCTAATCAAGAATTGCCTACTGGTCTGGTATTTTCTTTCTTAAAATAGCTCAATAGGCTAATCATCCACCTGTGGCACTGGCACACAGGGTTCTAGTCCCGGTCAGGGCGCTGGAGTCTGTCCTGGTTGCTCCTCTTCCAGTCCAGCTCTCTGCTGTGGCCCAGGAGTGCAGTGGAGAATGGCCCAAGTGCTTGGGCCCTGTACCCGCATGGGAGACCAGGAGAAGCACCTGGCTCCTGGCTTCAGATCAGCACAGTGTTCTGGCCACAGCGCGCCGGCTGCAGCAGCCATTGGAGGGTGAACCAACAGAAAAGAAGACCTTTCTCCCTGTCTCTCTCACTGTCCACTCTGCCTGTCAAAAAAAAAAAAAAAAGATTTATTTTTTCTCTTGGAGAATTCTTTTAGAAAATATTTAATAATGTAAAAATTAACACATAAAATTATGCATATTTATGTTTCCATGTTATGTTTCAATACATGTTTACATTGTGTAATGTCCAATCAAGGTAAACATAACCATCTCCTCAAATATTTAACATTTCTATTGCAAAAACATTCAAAATTCTTTCTTGTGATTATTTTCAGAATATACTTCATATTATCTTTATCACTGGTCACCCTACTGTGCAACAGAACATGTGAACTTCTTACTCCTATCTAACTATAACTTAGTACCCATTAATCAACCTTTCTTATTTCTTCTGTCTTCCTACACTCTACAGCTCTGAAAACCATCAATATATTCTTAACTTCTATGAGATCTACTTTTTTAGATTCCATATGAGTGAGATCATGTGGTAGTTTTCTTTTTGTGGTTGGTTCATTTTGCTTGACATAATAGGTAGAAAAGTAGAAAATGAAATGACTATTTAATTATATTATAAATTATTTCTACTCTTTTCTATAAAGGGCCTTCCTAAAATTATAGATTTTAGAAATATCTAATAGTATTTTCCTTCCAGGGAAGCATATTTATTATTTTCTGCAGGACATACCCCTCTACCTATTTATGTGTATTCTATTTTATAGAGTGTGAAAAGCTGAGTTAGCACATGGTAGGGCTGAAATAAATTTTCCCCCCTTCCTTCTATGCCCTATTTTACAAATATGCGCATAGCTCTCTGTATGTTATCGCTGAGAAATTCATAGCCATTTGGAAGTCAAGCAAAACTACTTAACCTCAGGAAGAACTTAAAGTTTGTTCTGTATGAAAAGCAATTTCTTTTATAGCCTTTAAGATTGATTTTAACCCAGGCGATTACAGGGATTTGTTCCTTCTGGATATGAATCCTCCTTCCATTGTTTTACTTTGGTTGCATAACAATCTACTAAAGTGAAAATAATTAGTCCTTTTTGAAAGATGAGAAAAGTGGGGCTCAATATCCTACCAGGGATGCTGATAACACACTATGGAAGACATGATGTCAGTATGTAAAGACAGTGTGGGTTAAGACACTATCCAAGATGTGTGTAACATACAGTAATGCCTGACACATTGTAGGGCTGAGATAAATGTCAGTTTCCATTCCATTCCATTTTACTTCTTAATCTTTGGGTGCTGTATAAGCATCATGCTGAAGTAAAGCTCAAAGTTGAGCTGTATATCTGCCTCTGACTGTGGATATGAATTCATTAGCTCAGTAAGCTCAGTAGTTTTGGGTTGCTGGGAAAGTAGAAGGGCGGAGCAGGGGGTATTCTGTGGCATAGAGGAAAATCAATCATAAATATCATAAATTCTTTCTTTTTTCACCTTGAATTCACTAAATAAGGAGGTTTTCAATTACATTTTCTGGGAGTGAGTATTCAATGAATGCAAATTTATAAAATCCTTTATTTCATTTTGATTGACCTTTTCTCATTAAAAACCACAGTCCATCAGCATTCCAATTAAGCAAAATATATGCCTTCTACTCACATGCAGATCTTGCGCTTCATCTTTAAGTGATATTCCCTGACATGGATGAGGCTTCTGGATTCACACAGTAAAAGCTGGTAGATGCTGCAGAGCAAAATTGCTATTAGCAGTTTGATCGCTTGTGTTAAATGCCATGGATATAATCCAAAGTGGGGGAAAATCACTTTCTTGAATGCTGAACTTCAGCAGTTTTGTAAGCTTAAGAAATTTTCTATGAGCAGAGTATTTGGGTTTCAATCTTAGGTCTGTAAATAACATGAATAAGTTATACAGTCAAATACAACGATCGTGAAGTAAAGTCAGAATATGTATCATTAATCCCACAAAGTATTATGACTAATTTATGTTGGTTTTCACAAGTAAAAATTGTTGCAATTATCCAGTAGTGGAACAACACATTATTCAGCTTTGTTATGGTTGTTGCTACATCATATTTGCTAGAAGCATGGGCCACCATCCTCTGCATTCTTCTTTGTTTTGTCCCTGATTCATGTAGTTAAGTTCATAACCATTTGGGAGACTGGAGGGGTCACCACTAAGACTTCTGGAGGAGTCAGGCTTTTGTTTCTTTACTTCAAAAACATTTCTTTTTATTACCTATAAAATGTGCTTCAACCCAGAAGACCGAAAGTATTTCCTACCTCAGAATTCCAATCAACCTTACAGAATCCAAGCATTTCAATTAGTGTAGTATTAGACTGGTGCTGACCAGAGGTTTAGGTTTCAGATACAAACTTATTTAATTTTACTTCTTCCTCAGAGTTATCCCTGGAGTTCTTGTTTTTAATAAAGTGTCTGACTGTGAGCTTAAAACAATTTTTTACAAAGACTGGAAGGCAAAACTAGAATTTTCCTTCATTCATGGGATAAGTTAGGGCTGGCAAGTGCATGAGTTGTTGTTCTTACATCTCCTGAACCTATAGCACATATCACATATTTCTCACTCAACAACAGTTTTTTTTTTTTTTTCCCTACAGTTGGAAATTGATCAGCTGTTGTCATTTAAAAGGTACTTAATTAATTGTAGAATTAATGAGCTTATGCTCTGTTTCCTGAACTTAATTGCAAGCTCTCTGGGAGCAGGCAGTCACTACGCCTGCTGCATTAGGTGCATTACATTCTGAGAAACTGCACTTGACAATTAGACTTTTTCTGTGAGGGCAAACTTAATGAATATGAGTGTTTGCTTCCCATTTAGACATTGCAAGAGGGTCATTAAATTAAGTAGTGAAGGACATACAGTAAACTGTCAAAGGCCCAATGCAGGGACAGGGAAAAGAGTTATCTGTTTCCCTTTTATATTTCTTTAATTCTTCACTAAAAAACTGAAATAGATTTCGGAGTCAATTTAGATTAATGCCTTTTTTTCTTTGTGTGATCTTGGCGAAGCTTTTGAATTGTCATACTCCCCTTTAATCAGTTCATAAAGATAAAGGTATGATAATTAGCAAAGTTTACTTTTGAGAAAAATCCAATGATTTAATATAGTAACACATTCATACTTGTTTGTCACTATTCAGTGAAGACCTTAGAGGACTGGTTAAGTAGATAAGCAGCAGCTATTAGTAATAGTCTAGAAATAACATACCATATGAATGTATGAATGCCCCCAAGGTATCTAACCTCTGACTTGCTCTTTTTAAATGATCTAAAGGGCCGGTGCCACGGCTCACTAGGCTAATCCTCTGGCTGTAGCGCCGGCACCCCTGGTTCTAATCCCGGTTGGGATCCTGGATTCTGTTCCAGTTGCTCCTCTTCCAGTCCAGCTCTCTGCTGTGGCCCGGGAAAACAGTGGAGGATGGCCCAAGTGCTTGGGCCCTGCACCCGCTTGGGAGAACAAGAGGAAGCACCTGGCTTCTGGCTTCGGATCGGCTCAGTGCACCAGCCGTGGAGGCCATTTGGGGGGTGAACCAACGGAAGGAAGGAAGACCTTTCTCTCTGTCTCTCTCTCTCTCACACTGTCTACTCTGCCTGTTAAAAAAAAAAAATCTAAATTGCCTTTTTCTAAACAGTCTTCTGTCTCCTTGTCTTGTGAGCCTGAAGGGCCGGAGTAACTAGGTTTGGAAAAAGTGCCTGCATGTGGAGAGGCAGGCCTGACTTCCTGCAAAAGCAGCCTCACTCTGGGGAAACGGAAAGTTACAAGGGACAGCTTGCTAGGGTTCACCATATAAGGAAGTCCCCTGGGTCTGACCCAATCAGGAACAACCGCGTTCCATCAGGAAGTACCAGAGGTGACCCCAGCCAATCCACTGTTACCCCACACCCCTCGACGCCATAACTCGGCTTTAAAAGAGGCTACCAAGCACGGCTCAGGGCTTTCCTCTGCCCTCCGCTGCGCGGTCGGATAGACGGGGTCCCTGTTGCAGCTTGTACTTCCGAAATAAACCTTGCCCTTGCATTTCGGTGTGTTCAAGTCTCTGGTGGCATTTGGGGACCCAACGATCTGGGCACAACAAGCCTGTATAGAGTTGAAAGCAAATATAGGTATCCGTGTTACTTTGGTATTCAGAAACATCAGAATTCTACATCTGTGTAATTCCTAGAGAAAGCAATTTTCTTAGGAAATATGCTTCTCATTTTACTTTCTTCAAAATATAATAGAAGTGTGTTCTTTTCCAATATTGGGAAAGGCAGGAAATAGGGAGAAAAGAAGTGAGGAGAAGGAAAGTTCAAGAAGAAGAGAGGGACAGACTGCTTCCTTTGATTAATGGTATGAATTTCAGCTCAAGGATTCTTAATTAATTCATTTTTGTTTTATGAGATTGGATAATTCTAAAGATCTAAACATAACTATGCTGCCATTTGTTGCAAATGCTCTTGTTTTTTCATTAGGAGAGAGAATTTTTAAAGTGAACCAGAGCTAAAATTTGTTTTATAAAATGAAAAGTAGAGGTGTTTGTAGGTTAAGTTCAGTTAGTTTTCTCTTGAAAACTAAGTACAAATTAATTTATATTTGCTTACTAGCAACTTCCTCTCATTTTTACAATCATATAGGCTGCACCCAGAGCACCCTGCATTTAAGTCCTGGGTACTATCCTTATCCTCTTGACCCAGCTTAATGCTACGAATATGAAGGATGTAGGAGCACTTTGCATATGGAAGCCACTTGGGACTTACATAGGAAGGTTTTTTGTTTTGCCTGATTTCACAAGGTGATGAGTTCACTTCTTAGCTGGGAGACAAGCTTAGATAAATCAACTGAAAATAATTTTTCACTCTTTCCCACCTCACCTCCAGTGCTCTTGCCTTTTCGATTGGCTTCTGCCTGTTCCAGTTCCTCCATCTGCCAAAAATGTAGATGATACCTGCTGTCAAAATTTCACTTGGGTAGAGAGTGCTACATGCTCTGAAAGGTAGAGGGCCCTGCACTTCTACTCCATGGAGGAGATGTGATCCACCTAACAGACTAGTTAAGCCTACTCATTCTTGTCTCCTCCTCCCAGAGCAGGGAATGTTGCTATTAATGAAGGGTGGGAGTGGTTAAAATTACTGTAGAGAAACAGACCAGGTCTTGAATGTAGCCTCTGCCACTTTATGGCCATATGACCTTGGACTTTCTCTCTCTGTGCTCTTACATGTAAAATGGAGATGGTTAAGAGGTAAGGAGGAAGATAAGAATAAGCAGCACTAAGTACTTACATAACACATATAAAAAGCACTGAATACTGGGTAGTAATTATTGTTTGATATTTGCATACTGTTATAGTGTCATATGTTTTTCACTGATGTTTCCTGTTACCCAACTTGCTATAAGTTTCTTTAATGCAGCACTGATACCTTATGTACTGCGCTCAAATCATTTCACTGAACTTACGTCATAAATTAAAGGTATAAACTTAGATTCTTTTTTTTTTTTTGACAGGCAGAGTTAGTGAGAGAGAGACAGAGAGAAAGGGCTTCCTTCTGTTGGTTCACCCCCCAAATGGCCGCTACAGCCAGTGCTGCGCTGATCTGAAGCCAGGAGCCAGGTGCTTCTTCCTGGTCTCCCAAGTGGTTGCAGGGCCCAAGCACTTAGGCCATCCTCCACTGCACTCCCTGGCCACAGCAGAGAGCAGTACTGGAAGAGGAGCAACCGGGACAAAATCCAGCGCCCCAACTGAGACTAGAACCCAGAGTGCCGGTGCCGCAGGCAGAGGATTAGCCTAGTGATCTGCGGTGCCGGCCAACATTAGATTCTTAATATACACTTGAGTTAGGAAATTCTACTATAGTTTATTTATTTATCTTGTAAAAGATTTTTATTTATTTATTTGAGAGGTAGAGTCATAGACAGTGAGAGGGAGACAGGGAGAAATGTCTTCCCTCTGCTGGTTCACTCCCCAGATGGCTGCAACAGCTGTAGCTGTGCCGATCCAAAGCCAGAAGCCAGGAGATCCTTCCAGGTCTCCCACATAGGTGGAGGGGCCCAAGGACTTGGGCCATTCTCCACTGCTTTCCCAGGCCATAGAAGAGAGATGGATTGGAAGAGGGGCAGCCAGGACTCAAACCGGCACCCATATGGAATGCTGGCACCGCAGGTGGATGATTAACCTAGTGTGCCTCGGTCCCGGCCCCTATTCTATTTATTTTTAAGGGTATGCCTCAACGTTTAGTGTACAAAATGTGATCATATTTGCCATGCGTAATAAGCACATGTCTTATGCATCTTTTGATTAAACAAGCACTTATTGAGGACCTTGTTTGTACCATGTACATTCAAACCCTTTCAGCCTAAATAACCCTTCGGAAATGCAGAATTATTACCATTGAGACTGTATAGGAATCCAGAGTTCAGAAAGGTTAAGTGAATACGAAAGTCAGCTAGGTATAAGTAGGATTTAAAAATTGTCCTATTTAGCTGTGAAACCTATGGTCTTTCCTTTTTGCCATGTTGTCTCTCCATGTTTAAGAAGAATACATAAATGTGGCTTTACAATTCATGATCATTTCAATCAGTGCAGAAAGGTTTATCCTGAATAGCAATGGCTTATAACTGCAAAAATATACATTTCACTTGTGCTTCATTGTAGACCATTATTCTGGCCTTTATGGTGGGTATGAAAAGACTGAGAAAACCAGCAAAGATGCAAATACATCATGAATCTGAAAGCTTCTTGTCAGAAGTGGAATATGCCACATCTGCTCACATTTTATTGATCAGTACAAATTACATGTCCAAGTTAGAAGTAAACATGACAGGGACGGATATTTCTTACCTCAACTATTTCGAAATAATAAGAAATTTACCATAATGTTATATATTATTATTTTCTTTCTCTAAGTATGTTTTACTCAGGCTTTTGTCTAAATGTGCTTATATTCTCTGTAACATACACCACTGTTGTAAGAGACAGACTGGAGGGGTTGGGGGGTGGTAGTCTGAGTCTCTAGAAAATAGACTCGGCCAGAGAAGATTCTCCATGGGTTTGTTATCTAATGAACTACAGTATTATTGAGAATTGATACTATGGCAATTGTGTTGGGAGCATCTGTACATATGGACCATCCCACTGTTTGCCAAAATCAAACCATTTTTCATCACACTAACAAACACATAGAAATTCAATAAATGATTATTCTGCATTTTATAGGAGTAGCCAATGGAGCTGAAATTGTTTCTATGATAATATACTGAGCTAAAATTTCATTTTCATTTCAAACCAGTTTAATTGTATTGAGATGATTTCATTGTGAAATTTTTTTGTGATTTATTTTGTTTATTGGAAAGGCAGGGTTACAGAGATAGAGAGGGAGAGACAGACAGAGAGCTCTTCTGTCCACTGGTCCACACTCCCAGATGGCCACAACAGTCAGACTGGACTGGACCAAAGCCAGGAGCAAGATTCTTCTGGGCAGAGCAAGGAGATTCATGTGAGTTTAGAGGCTCAGGAACTTGGGCCACCTTCCTCAGCTTTCCTAGGCACATTGACAGGGAGCTGGATAGGAAATGTAGCAGCCAGGTCTCAAACTGGTGCCCATGTGGGATGCTGGTATTGCAGACAGCGGCTTTACCCACTATGCCATAGCACTGGCCCCAATTACATTATGTCTTAGTCTTGACACTTCCACATCTTCATTGATCCTCACTGATCCCACCAGAATACAACTCCTTTGACAGGCTTAATATGAAAACATTATTTACAACATGGAAGTTAACTGGAGAGGAAAATCTATGGTGTAATTTTTCTATAAGTGCTCCTTTCTTATATCCATATTTACTGCTATTTATCCTATTTATAAAAAATTGTACAATTTATTTATAAAGGTGAATATATTTCATGTATTTCATAATACAGATTTAGGAGAATAGTGATACTTCCCACCCTACCATCAAGCCTATCCATGCACCCATTCCCCCTCCTCCTTCCCTTCTTGTTCTTTTAATTTTCACAGTGACATACTTTCAGTTTACTTTACAATCATAAGATCAACCCTCCACTAAGTAAAGAATTCAACGAATAGTATGAAGCGAAAAACACTGTTCCTCAATAGTAAAGACAAGGACTGTAAAAGATCAATAATTCTCAAAATGTCAATTTCACTCATATAAATTAAATTTTTGTACTGTTAATTACTGCAGATGAACAAAGACATATGGTATTTGTCTTTTTGGGGCTGGCTTATTTCACTAAGTATAATGGTTTCTAGTTGCTTCCATTTTGTTGCAAAAGACAGGATTTCATTCTCTTCTATGGCTGAGTGGTATTCCATAGTGTATTTATACCACATTTTCATTATCCAGTCATCAGTTGATGGGCATCTGAGTTAATTCCATATCTTAGTTATTCTGAATTGAGCTGCAGTAAACATTGGGGTACAAATAACTCTTTCATATGCTGGTTTCATTTACCTTGGATAAATTTCCATGTATTGTGATGCCTTTAGCTTTGGTTTTGTTGCTTAAGATTGCTTTAGCTATTTTCGGTCTCTTGTATTTCCATATGAATTTTAGTATTGTTCTTTCTAGGTCTGAGAAGAATGTCATTGGTATTTTGGTTGGAATCACATTGAATCTGTAAATTGCTTTTGGTAGTATGGACATTTTGATGACATTTTTTCTTCCAAGCCACTAACATGGAAGATTTTTCCATTTTTTGGTGTCCTCTGTTTCTTTAATGTTTTGTAATTTTCATCAAAGATATCTTTTTAAATTTATTCAAGGATATTTAAATTTTTTTGTAGCTATTTTGTATGGAACTATATTACAAGTTCATTCTTAGCTATGACATAGTCTGTTTATAAAGTCTATTGATTTTTGTGCGTTAATTTTATATCCCGCAACTTTACTAAATGTTCTTATGAGTTCCACTAGTCTCTTAATGGAGTCTTTTGGATCCCCTATATGTACAATCATGTCATCTGCAAATATTATTAGTTTGACTTCCTCCTTTCCAATGTGTGCCCCTTTGATTTCTTTTTCTTGCTTAATGCCTCTTGCTAAATCATCTAGAACTATATTGAATAGCAGTGCTGAAAGTGGGTATCCTTGTGTGGTTCTGAATCTTAGTGGAAATGCTTCCAACTTTTCCCCATTCATTATGATGCTAGCTGTGTGTTTGTTGTATACTGCCTTGATTTTGTTGAGGAATGTTCCTTCTATACCCAAGTTCATAAAGTTTTAATCATGAAACAATGTTGTATTTTATCAGATACCTTCCCTGCATCCATTGAGATAATCATTTTTTCTTTTATTCTTCAATTTGTTAATGTAATGTGTCACATTATTCATTTGTGTATGTTGAACCATCCCTGTATACCAGGGATAAATCCTACTTGTTCTGGGTGAATGATATTTATGATGTGTTGTTTTATTCAATTAGCTAAGATTTTGTTATGTATTTTTCAACTGTGTTCATCAGAAATGTTGGCCTATAGTTCACTTTCTTTGTTATATCTTTTTCGGGTTTTGAAATTTAGGTGATGCTGGCCTCATTGAAGGATTTGGGAGGATCCCCTACTCCTTTCAAATGCTTTGAAGAGTAAGAAGAATTGGAATTTGTTTTTTCTTTAAAAGTCTGGTAGAATTCAGGAATGAAGCCATCTGATCCTGGGCTTTTCTTTGTTGGGAGCATCTTTTTTATTGATTCAATCTTGATATTGGTTCTATATGTCCTCATGACTCAATTTTGGTAGATTGTATGTGCTCAGGAATCTATTTCTTCTAGATTTTCCAATTTATTGTCATGCAACTGCAGTATTCCTGATGATTCTTTTTATTTTTGTGGTATCTGTTGTTTCATCTCAATTTTCATCTTTGATTTTATTGATTTGAGTCTTCTCCATCTTTTTCATTAATTATTTGGGCCAGTGGTGTATCACTTTTTTATTTTTTTAAAAAAACAGCTCTTCATTTCACTGTTATCATAAAATTTTTGTTTCAATTTTGCTTATTTTTTCTCTAATTTTAATTATTTCTTTCCTCTTTCTAATTTTGGGTTTGGTGTGTTGTTTTTCTAGGTCTTTGAGATGCATTGATAGTTCAATTATTTGGTGCCTTTCACTTTCTTGATGTAGGCACTAAGTGCTATAAACTTTCCTGTTAACACTGCTTTTGCTGTTTCCCATAAATTTTGATATGTCATACCGTCATCTTCATTCATTTCCAGGGATGTTTTGATTTCCCTTTTGATTTCTTCTGTGAGTCACTATTCATTTGAGAGTGTATTGTTCAGTCTCCATGCGTTTGCACATTTTCTAGAGATTCTTAAGTTGTTAATTTCCAGCTTCATTCCATTGTGGTTAGACAAGATACGTGGTATGATTTTGATGTTTTTGAATCTGCTGAGACTTGCTTTATGGCCTATCATATGTTCTATCTTAAAGAAAGTTCCATGCACTGATGAACAGAATGTCTATTCTTCAACTGTGTGATGGAATGTTCTGTAGATATCATCAGTTAGGTACATTTCATCCATAGTGTAAAACAGCTCTGCTTTTTCTTTGTTGAGTTTATGTCCCTTTGATCTGTCCTTTAATGAAAGTGGGGAGTTGATCTCCCTGATCATTATCGTATTAGAGTCTATGTCTCCCTTTAGATCAATTAATGTGACTTTTAAATACACAGGTGCCCTGCCATTGAGTACATATAGATTTATTATATTCATATTTCCTGTTGAATTGATCCCTTGATCATTACATAATGCCCTTATTTGTGTCTTTTAACAGTTTTTAAACAGTCTATTTTGTCTGATATTAGGATGGCTACCTCTGCTTGTTTTTGCTTTCCATTAGCATGGAATATCTTTTTCCATCCTTTCACTTTCA